>NW_027495977.1:0-189198 GCF_021521415.1 Bidens hawaiensis
CCTGAAATAATTTTTTAATCAACAACATAGCAACATTTATTATTAAAACATATTTACATATGCAATATACAATATACCTAGGAGTAGGTGTAACACCCAAAGTGTTACATCTTTGATTCTTGCATTCGTAAACATCTTCGCCTTCCACCACAGTCACGATCACCTTACGACTACAACTATTGCAACCGACATCGTACCATTCTGAATCCGGACAAACCGCCTTTATGGTCCTGAGTACTATAATACTCTTTGGCTGAAATAAATCAATTAAAAAAGATAACATACCCTTATGTTAAATGTTATAAATTATAATTAGATATTATTATAAAAATAGACCTGCAATATAGTGCAAATTTCAAAAATGTTGAAAAATGATGTAGCCATCAGAAACTCTTCATCAAGAGTAGACATCAATTTTACAGGAATCGGCCTACGAACAACACCATCAACATTGAAGTCTAAAAATTCAAACAAACTGCAAAACAAATTTATAAAGATTTAGAAATGCAAAGGAAATAATTATTGAATAAACAAATCAGGAGATATATTAATAATATTACCGTGTCTTGTAATCTTCAATCTCAGAAATACTATCATTGATGAACACACGAGTAACATCAGAACCGTAGGAATTAGACACATACGACTTCTCTAAAAATTTAAACACAAAATAGTCATTATGATATTAAAATAAGAAAGTCTTAAAAAAAATTAAATACATATTAAAAATAAAAAGCAAACCTTTATGGTATTTAACTCTACCAAATTGCATGAGAATAATCATATGTGATTCATCAAAATGGTCAACAACATACTTAGAGAACTGAGATACGTAATCCCCCCAAAGAGTAACGTAAACATTGTCACCGCTGTAAAAATCACAAATATTAGAACAAAAACTTTATAGTGTTCCACAATTAAGAAATATTAATACAAACTGACATATAAATTAATAAAAAAATGTACCTGATATCAGAAACCTCCATAGTTAATCTTGCATTTCTTTTTACATCTCTCAGATTAGAATTGTTAACTTTAAAAACATGAACAACATGTCCAATTATATCCGGAAGACATCGGATTAAAGAATTAGTAATACAAAAACATTAAAAAAATAAATAAATAAACTACTTAAATAATACCTATAGTAGCTTTCAACAGGATCTCTTTATCAATAACTGACTTGAATGAGTAAAACTTAAAACCGAATGTAGGACCATCAAACTGGCTACAAGGATTAACATGGGTACTGGAGTTTAACACTAACTTATTAGGGTAGTCGATAACCTTGTAATTAGACGCATTAGATCCAAGGCTAGGGTTGACTATAGTTAGTGTAGCATTCTCGTTTAAATAACGTTTAAAACGGAATATATCTTGTTTAAATACTGTAGACTGCATTCGGTTACCCTGGATTTTTAAATAAAAAAACAACAAATTATGAACCATAACAAAAAGGACAAAATATAATAAACATAAATGGTAAAACTAAACATTACCGATTCATCCATAAAAACCATTTCAATCAAGAAATCTTCATTAGGTTTCTAGTTGATGAAGGTGATGAGAAAGATTACGAAATGAACGAATATATAGTGTTAATTATTTAGTTATTTATGTAAAATGAAATATAAATAGAAATGATTTAGAATAATTGGGAATTATAATTATAATTCTGAACAAATTGATTAGGACATCAAATAAAAGTATAATCTTGATTTTGACTAATTGGGAATTATATTGTTCAACCAATAAAATATTTTTAATGTTACAAAATAATATGAAACATTAATATATTTGATTTGGACTAAAATATCTATAGTGTTACAAAATATATTTGTCACATATATTGTTTAAATAAAATAAAATATATGTAACATTAATTAGTTAAGGGATAGTCAACATTAAACTAGAATGAATGTGATTTGAATCAATTTGAATCAATATTGACTTTTCAAAATTAAAGGAAACATGAGACTTTTTAACCGTATAAACATGTCAATTAATATGGACTTTTTGTTTAATATAAATTAAAATTAAAAATCAAATCATATACCAAAAAAAGTATAGAGATACCATAGATAAATTGTATAACTTGATTTACAATTTAAATGTAAATTAGTAAAGTTGTTACTCCGTATTATGTATTATTATTTATAGATTACGAACATTTATTTTTAAATTAATTGTATAACTTGATTTACTTACTATGATGTAAATTACGGTTAATTAATATTAAGAATTTTAGTAAAGATGGTAGTAGTGATTTACTCATTGTATATTAATATGAATTAAATTCATTGTATTAATTGAGGAAAGTCAAAGTATAACAACGAATTCGGTTATACCCACAAATTAGGAAAGTCAAACTATTATAAATGGAAATGTTAATGGTTTAATTTATTAACAAAATGAAAAACAAATAATATATATAATTGAAATATTTAAATACATGAATATTGAAAATTAAAATAAATATATACATGAATAAATAATAAAAATACAGATATTAAGTTTTCATCAATAGTGATATTAGTATAGATGAGTCGAACAATAACCTGAAATAATAAAAATGAGAATTAATAATTATATTATGGACTTTTAAACAATAATTAAATAATGGAAAATTTAAAACGTGTTACCCGGAAAAACAATATTATCAGAATGACCATGGTATACCGGAAAAGCTTTATTAGTATAGATGAGTCGAACAATAACCTGAAATAATATAATCGAGAATTAATAATTATATTATGGACTTTTAATTAAACAATAATTAAAAGACGGAAAATTAAAAAGGTCTTACCGGATAAACGATATTGTCAGAATGACCATGGTATACAGGAAAAGCGATAATAGTATAGATGAGTCGAACAATAACCTGAAATGATAAAATCCAGAATTAATAATTATAATATGGAGTTTTAAACAATAATTAAAAGACGGAAAATTTAAAAGATGTTACCGGAAAAACGATATTATACTTTATACCCATAGTATACCGGAAAAGCGAAAGGAGCATCTATTAATCTTGCCATTAACCTGAAATTAAAAATTATAATATTAATGTTGAATGTCTTACCGGTAAATAAGAAATATCGTTTTTAACCATGAAATCTCATATTTTGATTAAGAAAGTTAAATGAAGTATTGCAACAAATATAAAAAAATCACTGTTATAAACATGAAAGGAAAAAATAACCGGCAAAACTTACCGGAAAAAAGTAGAACGTCCACATATCACCTTCATGACGGTTTATGATTTATAACCTAAACTGATTTTGTTAAAATCAGTTAACAATGAAAATAAACATACAAAGCTTATAAGAAAAAATAACCGGAAAAAATAATAAGGTTGCCGGAAAATAATTTATATAAGTTTACCTTGCATCGGAAATATTAAGCAGAAATAAGAGGATAAGAGCGGCAATTAGGGTTTGTGAATAATGACAGCAGGCGAATTTAGACTTAAATATAGTATTTGAATTTACGGGTTAATGGGTTAATGGATAATGAAGACCCGCGAGAAATTAAGCTAATATGGGTTAATGGGTTAAATATAGTTTAATTGCTGAGTTGGCATGATTAAGAAAGGAAATGGGTGACATGGAGGTGAGGTGACATCCTATGTGAACACCCCTAGAATGGTGCCATGTTGAAATTGTTCCTTGCTTTAATAGTATGTATAGATAATAAAGTTAGGTATAATTTGACGATCAAAACATTTCTTGAACCTTACTACTAATTTCAAAACATGGGTCGTAATTATAATCATAGTCAATGGAGTGTATTTCATGTGGATCAAATGCACGGTGTCAAATGAATAACCAAACAAGTCTAATTTCTAAATGGAATATCAAAATTAAAATGCAATTTGATCTATAGTTGACTTTATATGCAGTTCTCTAAAATCAAATATTCTGTAACATAGCTTCTTATGATATATACTAATTCTATGTAACTTCTGGTCATTCTGCAGTGGCAATTAGAAAAGATAAGAAGTCGTCGTCATTTGAGGAATTTTTGATTTTCTATAGGAAAATATACAAGTTTCAAATGCATCAAATCCAGCTTTGTCTATGGTAAATAAATAAATAAAGAAGTGATTGTTGACGTGTTTTTAATAATAATAACATACATACAATTAGATTCGATAAATGTTATCGATTGGCCTGAATTCTGTGTTTAAACTTAATTCAAGGTAACATAGTTCTATATTCAAGGTAACATCCACATTTAATTACGTTGTTGATTGTAAATGGGATGTTAGGCCTAAGAAAAAGGATGCTTATATGACCAGGTTGGTTAATATCTCCACTAATTTCAGTTTCACTTCTTTGCTGGGCATCTTATTCACTCATATTAACATGCTATAGTTGCATTTAATGTAAATCTTGCAGTGTTGATGAATACTGGAAAAAGATGAGCTAAGCAACAAGCTTTGATCAATTAAAGGTTTGTATAACGCATACCAACTGTTTGATGAAATGTCTGTTTGTGTTTTTTCTTCATCATCCCTATGTGTGTGTGCATTATCATTAACATATCTTTTCTCATTATACTAATAGGTTAGAGAAGAGTGTGACTGTTTTTGACATTTTAGGTATGATGAATACGCAATTATGGAAAATATACATTTAACTAGCAAAAGTAATAAATGAAACAGTCCGTTTGGCTAACAAAGTTCAGGAGTGGGGAAAAGCACTAAAAGATATCAAATTCAAAGGTTGAAAAACGAGTCTTCTTTTTCATCGCTAATTGCTATAAATAATAAAGTTTGTGAATGTACCTTGATATGGATGTTGAATGTATGCAGGCTATAAGCTTCAAGCTGGTTGGGCAGTAATGGTGTGCTCACCATCCTTTCACTTGAATCCTGACAATTATAAGAATACATTAGAATTCAATCCATGGATATGAGAGATACAGTAAGCTTCTTACTTTATATGAAATTATGTCGACTCCTTTTACTTAACCGTGTTACAAACAAAAGATGGATCAGTAAGGCGCATTAAGAATTCCATGGCGTTTGGTCTGTTTTAAATCATTAGCATCGAGTCTTGAACAAGTAACCATAAAGATAAATCCAAGGTGGTTTATCATGACATGCGATCTTATTGGGTGCGGTCAGTTTGGGGCTTTGAGTTACATTCACTTTGAATGAATCAATGAGCTGATTTTTTTTATGATTGATTTGTGTGAAACTTACCGTTTGTATGTCTCACATATCAACCATTTTTGGGTTTGAATTTCTAATATTATCAAACCATAAGTTTTCTACAAAATACGTTTGTTGAGTTATAAAGCATTATCTGTAAATTAAAAGATTACTACTATTATTTACAAATCAATAAACTAATTTCTTGTAAATCTTAATATTTGTATGAATTTTTAACGATTACTACTGTTATTTAGGAGTATAAAGCATTAGTACTGCCACTTATTTAGCAGCCTCCGGTTATATAGTTGTAGCTCATTTTTAAAACTCATCAACAGGTGAGGAGGCTTTACTAGAATTTGTCACGAAGCCAACGAATACAACAAACAAAGTACAGAAATTTGATGCTATGTAGTCAAACCGCAGTCAAAGATGGTTCCTCTGTTGCACTTCACAACGCCTTTTATCTTCATGGTTCATCATGTTTCTGCAGATGATGTGAGAAACCAGATTCCGGTTCAGTTGCGTTTAACACGTCCTATATTATATGAACAATTGATTTAGTGCTGACAAGACTCGTGCAGAGAATTAGGTATTTACCTTCTATTTTATCCCCATTTATTAAATCAAGTTGGTTTGATGTTTTTAATGACATAAAAATCTTTTACAACTAGTGGAATTTCGCATACCCAAATGTTATGAAGGATTGATATATCAAGGAAATAGGATGGCAAGGAGGTAATCAATTATAAAAAAGTTATTATTTTTTTTCTTGCGGATGAAGTTTGATTTAACTGCAAAAAAAAGTTAATAATTTATAACCCAACAAAGTCATATGAGAAGCTAAGGGAGAGTTTTATAGCTTTTATACAGGGATTAATCTCCTTCCATTTGGATATTTTTGGAATAGCTTACCACAAATGTCTACAGAGTACATGTACTAAAACGGGTTGGGTCGGTTCAAGTTACGCAGTGCGATTTTGGGCTAAAATCGAACCGAAAACCAAATTTTTTGTTTTTTTTTCCTAGTCGGGAAATTTTTTTTGGGACCAAAAAAAGTTGACCCAATATATTGAAATTGGGCCTAACACTTTTTTTAAAAAACAATAATGATTAATAAACATTTGGGGAATTTGGGAATTATATTTCAAGAGCTCATATGGAGATGAAAAGAGATCGATTTGATAATGAAAGCAGGTTTTGGATGTTATTTGAAGGGGTTGTTGAAGAATGATCCAAACTGGTATCATATTTGCAGAAAATGCTTGATTAAGGATAGAAGCTTGTGCACTCAAAAACAGGCTTGGTAATTTATACTTGACATAATAGGAAACAAATCAATGTTTTGGAATAAAGCAAGAATCGTCACACTAATTGTAAGTTATGTTTACTGAAATATGTTATTTTTCCACATTCTTGAAAGTATATGATGTTTGGCATGATGGGTTTCGATAAAGTTTGAATCTTTTTCAATTTTGTGAACCAAACAGGACTACGAGTATACTAGCTATAACCATGTGTGTTATGATCTTGCAAATCACTTTTATCAATGGGCTGCTGATTATTTTTTCCTTGCTCGACGTGTGGGCTATTTAGGTATGTTTCTTATTTGCTTTTTTCTGACCTTTATGAGCTTTAGGCCTGAGAAAAAAATATTAGGTCGGGTCACGGGCTAGAACGAGCTAGTATAAAACATGCCCGATTTGGTTCGAGCCAAAACAGGTTATGGTCAAAATACGTTCAGGTGAAAAAGGGGTTATGACTAAAAATAGGTTGGGATTAAAACGGGTCCTGAACAAAATAGGTTGGTGTCAAAAAAGGTTCTGACCATGTTTTTTTTCAACGATGGCGAAAATAGGTTCGGGTCACAACGGGTCGATTTAAATAAAAAAAATTAACATGGCAAAATGGGTGGATTGGGTTGGGCGGAGGTAACATGTCATATTGGGTGCTGATCAGAACGGATTTTGACCAAAATGAGTGAAGGTCAGAACGGGTTTTGACGAAAACGGGTATAGGTATTACTGATTAATGACAGATGTACGCCCAAAATCAACCAACACTCGCAATATGTATCTGTTCTGATCTCTATACGAGTATTATTATTTCCGGTTCATGATATGTTATGATAGATTTGTCGTATCATATAGTTTTTAATGATATCATATTATGTTTGATACATTTGACTAGCTTTTCTAACCAGTAACCATGCAAGTAACAGGTTAAAATGCATCTAACTGCACACTATAGTTTTTGTTATGATTCTTTTATTTAGCCCAGTATTATTTCCACGAACTTTGAGGTCCTTTTGATTATTTGATGGTCTGCTATTAGTAACCTTCTGCCATTAATTTGACTAATAAACAAGGTTGCAAGATGGATATCCCCAATAGCAACTGTAAATCCAATTTTTATCTACCAATGCGTAATATTGAAGTTGCGAGTAGGTATCATTGCCTTCAAAATTCGTATTTAGAACCTCTTTTTGGTTTTGCTATTTTAATGTGGCATTCTTATGCTATGTTATCAGGACCTTTACATATGAAATTAAGTCACTGAGATTAGTTATTGCAATTAAAACTCAATACTAACCAGATGGAAGGTTTGATCTAGAGGCTTATGATGCAGATTGAAGACGATGTTGATGGTGTCATTGTTGGTGACATCATTGGTGAAGGCCAATTAATGAGTTGGGATGAACATGTTATGCTCATTGGTCAAGGTCAACAGTCAACACACCATTTTCTTTTTTCACTCACTCCTTTTTACTGCTTTGGGGATATTTCGACCCGTCATTTATAAAGGGGCCGATTTTTTCTTTATATCATTTCATTGCAGTTTTGTTTAATTGAAGTCACTATGTGAACTGGAGCATGAGAATGCAAAGATTTTGAATGCGAGAGGAAAATGCATCTTCATATGTAAAACCAAGCCGTATGACCAGTTGTTTCGAGGTGTCTCCACGTAAGTTAAAATGGATTATTTACATCTTATATTATATTTATCTTTAGATTATAATATGATAGTTTAGCACGAGCCCTTGATATGCGATTGATTGCCTGTTATGACAGAGGACGGTCACCAGAGGCTCACAACAGGGGATGATGTGTCATCTTATGGGGACTGGAAAAAAGGATTTTGTTGCTCAAGCTTTGTGGGATGATGAAGATACTAGTAGCTTCTATGAATGTTTACCTGATCTCAGGTTTGTTCTTAAAAACGACCCTGGACGCGTCTAATAAGTGCGAAAAACCGAAGACTCAGAACTCAAAAGCAAAGCTAAAATGTGCAGTAAAAAAAATCCATTTTTTAAACCAACCATTTTTTACCCAGAAACCCGTCCTGCCCATAACCTGAACTTGCCCAAACTGACTTGACCCGAATTCAGTGATGAGGTTTATATTTTTGTCTTAACTTTCCTGTTATTCATTACATTAACTAAATTTTTTTAAGGATCCCAAATTTGAAACAGAAAGAAAAAGGGGAAGATCACTTACACATTGGAAATGGGACGAGGATTATTAATGTTTCGAGCTCTGAGGATGAGAAATGCCATGAGATTATCATGATATTTCTAGCGCTGATGACGAAAATGAAGAAACCGATAGCAGTGACTCAGCTTCAAGTTTCTGACCAAATTCCAAGAGTTAGTGTCCAAAGTCGGAACCGGGTTGTTCGAGTTTAAGTGGCTTTTTATAATAACATTTGTAGAATTTATGCATTTTTATTTTTATTTTTAATTTAGTCTATGTACCTTCTTAAGTTTGGTATATCAAGTTGTTTTTAATGTCTTTGATAATTGTTTTTATATCTATATTATATATTGCGGTTTAAACATGATACGATTGGTGCATATCATGTTATATATTATATGATATAATGAGTTTTACTCCCAAACACAAGTTGACAAATGTAAACAAGTTGGTGCATCATATAAATATGATATGAAGTAATACAGTTCTATTTGTTATTCATGTGAGCCCTCTCCTCCCAAAATGTATTGGAAGATAACCAAACCGTCGTATTTGTTACCAAATTATGTAGACATCATATTTCTAAGTTGATATTCCCGTCCACTGGACGGTTAAACTACTAGTTTGCTATGGTTGAGGAATTGCATTAGAAGCGGTCTTAATAAATGTTAACATATATTTTATTATTTTGAATGGTCTGCAGCGGTGTGTGTCTTCTAGACTTAAGGTTTAAAGCGGTTTTTATTTTTCATTAATATGTATTATATTGTTTTGTAGCTTTGCAGCGGTTTTAACTTGTCTATTTTCTCTTTAGAATAATTTTCAAGTTTAAATGAATAACCAAACAATTCTAATTTCTAAATGGAATATCAAAATTAAAATGCGATTTGATCTATAGTTGACTTTATATGCACTTCCCTGAAAACAAATATTCTATAACATAGCTTCTTATGATATATACTAATTCTATGTAACTTCTGGTCATTCTGCAGTGGCAATTAGAAAAGATAAGAAGTCATCGTCATTTGAGGAATTTTTGATTCTCTATAGGAAGAGGTACAAGTTTCAAAGACATCAAATTCAGCTTTGTCTCTGGTAAAGAAATAAGTAAAGAAGTGATTGTTGACGTGTGTTTTAATAATAATAACATACATACAATTTTCGATCTAATATATGAAATATTAAATACATGTTTAAAATTTATGTATAAATACACATTTAAACCAATTGGATTAGTGTCTCATTAATAAAGACAAAACTTTTAAAACACTAAGGCTATGCGCTGTGGAAACCATTTTGCCGTTGAATTGCTGAGGTGGCGGGTGGTGCCGCCGGGAAACACCACCCTGGTGTTGTCGGGGCCGCCCAAGTTCACAAATCAGTAAGATTTTGGTGGAGATTTCCACGATGAAATTGCCGCTCACCTCTTTTAAATGGAGTGTTAATTTGTTGAATCCATATAGAGAAAAAGATGAAATATTGAAATTTGAGGTTGGCACCTGAGTGTTATGGGGGTGGAGTTTTTGAAAATAAAGTGTACCTTTTTCATGTGATGTGTTTTAATTTAATATTTTAATTGTATTTTTTTTTAAAAAATAGCCTTTATAATTATTTAAGTAGGATAAATAGTTTTAGTTAATAACTTGTTTTTGTTATTAAAAAAAACTAAATACATAGGTTTGTATAATATTTTTTTATGAACATCTTGGTATAAATTTTAATGAAACCAAATTTGTTTTTAAAAAAATAATTTTTTTGGTCTCGTAAACGACCTCGATGCGTGCTTTGATCAATAAGCTTGTCGAAATATATGAACGTTCTTTGACTGCCCGACAACGATGGATACTCAAATTTTAATACATTTTTTATTTTACGTTTACACTTAAACTTTAATATTTTTATTTAAGTTATATTAAATTAATTTTACTTATATCAATATTATTATTTAATTTGAAAGGAGAGGGGAATGATGAATTGACAACCATTTTTATGGTATTGTGAAAGATGGTGGAGTGGAGTAAGGGATGATGTGGCGTTGGCATGGTCATATAAAATGGGAATCAAAATGACATCCACACCTTTTAGTCCAAGGATTAAAAAGTTTTGAATTCAATTTTTTTAGATGAAAGAAATTCACTATTAAAAAGAATACACTTTCTATTTTTTATTAACTTTAATTTTCATTAACTTTAATATAGTACTTAAAAAAATATTAAGTAGAGATACATGAGTAATGAAATATTTTGATTATTATATTTAGATAGTATGTAAATGTTTTGATACAACAATGCAAAAATATGACTTTAGAGAGAAACTAGTTTTTAATTGTTGTTCCAAAAAAGAAAGTACTACTGCATTAATTTGTTTTTATACGGAGACCCTGGCAATTTATAATTGGTCAATTGTCACAATTTAGGGTGCCCTTGACCTTACGCATATAGGGTTAACACTTGTCAATATTTTAATGGTTATGCCTTTTAGGAAACAAAGGAAATATGAGCTCTGCGATTACCTCTCTAGGTCCATCGGGGTGGTTCACCAAAGTTTTTCCAACCAATTTCAGTCGCATACCCTTCTGGATGAAGGTGACGTTCTTTTGGGGGATTCCCGCCATTGGAACATAGAAAACATGCCGTTTTCTCGTTCCACAACATAAACTTCAATTCTTTTCACCAGCCTTGCGTTGTGCGACTGATCGAAGTGATATTGTCCTTTACCGTCGTTGAAGTTAATTCCTTGACGGATTCGGATCCAGACTTTAAGCCCCATCAAGTAATCCTTAATGGAGGTTAAGCTGACTGTTACAAACAGAAAACAAATCGGTTAATCAAAGTAATGAACCATATATATCTAAGACAAACTTGAAGAAACGATATATATACACTTACTTTTGGCCCTAATTTTCAAACTCCCCATCCATTCACCTCTGGTCGCCTTGATTTTCAGGCTGAAAGCTTGGACACAGCCGAAGAGTAGCTCACGTAACTCTAAGAAAAACAAAGAAATCATGTAATGCAATGTAAAACTTAATGGATATATAATAATATATCATCATAACTTACTTGACAATGAAAATAGCTTCTTGTCCGATGAGTTACTCGTGCAATAGCGCATAACCATGGTGGTACTGGTGGGTGCCGGGGTAACCCCACGGTGGAAGAGTGGCCGGAGGGCTGATTCGTCGGGTCAAACCGTGGGAACGGGCGGCTCGCATCATCTTCATCATGATGGTATGGTATGCTGGCTAGTGAGTGTATGAGGTGTGAGTGTGACATTCTGAATACCTAGCTGCTTATTATATAGACTACAGAGGGGGTACTGCTGTCATTTGCCTAAAGGATATTGCACGGATCATTGATAAAAGATAAAACCTAACGTTAATAAAAAAAGAAAGAAACATGAAAAAGGAAATCATTTAATTGAATACATAAAGCTCTTGTCTCATTCGATGATGCTGTTGGTTTTTAATATTGTTTATAAACACATACAAACACGAGTTTTTTACAACGATACCAAAATAACGTTTTTACTAATTTTAAAATTATTTTAATTGGATTTTTTATATTTAATAAGACTTCAAATACTTGTTTGCAATATTGATTCTAGGTGAGGAAAATGTGAAAATACAAACGAATAAAAAACAAAAAATTTGAGAAGATTACATGACATAAAAGAACCTCTTAAAAAGTTTAATAAAATAATAAAAAGATTATAACTCAAACTATAAAACAAAAACAAAAAAAAAGTTGTATTTTATTTAAATCATTTTTTATCTATGATTTTTATATATAAGTTTTTAATAGAAATTAATTTATTTAATAAGAATGAGTGGGAGAAAAGATAAATTTATTAAGGAAAAACCTATTTTGGTAAATAGTTTTCAAATCACCTATATTGGTAAATATTTTTCCCCTCTACCCCATTTTGGTAAAAAAAAAACTCATGTTCCATGTTGTCCTCATTAAAAAAATGATATCGAGAAAAAAAGACCGAATTACGAGAAAAAACAAAAGACTATGATAAAAGAAATACTATGATACAAAGCCGACCAAAATATAATACAATATTGAGTAATATAAAAGAATATTAACAAAAAAATTACACAATTAATGACGAAAATAAATAAAAAATACAACGATAGATAAAAAAATAATGAATTTTTTCCTCAACATTTTTTTATAAGGAAGACCGAAGAAACATTTTATTTATTTATTTATTTTTCACTTCTTTTTGTTTTTAATTATATGACATAAAACATTTTATTTTTTGAGTGTCATGAATTATTGTAATTATGGTCTCTCCACCATTATATTGTGACTCTCCATGTACTTAACTTATCTTTGTGTTTATTATATAATCAATGTAATGAGCTTATAAATAGAGAGCTCATACTCCATATTGGAATATCAATAAGAATTCATTCTCCAATCTTCTCAATATTGCTAATAGGTTTATAACACGTTATCAACATTGCTCTTATAAGTTTAATCCATATTTTCATAGGGTGAGTATGCATAACTAAATTTGTTATATCATGGGTATGATAGAGATTTTATTGTTCCCATGCCATATTGTGTTAATAAGTTAACCGTTTAAAAATGATTTTGATGTATGTGTTTGTCTTTTTTTATATAAAATTTGATTTATGATGGAGGCTAAAGTTTTTTTTTTTTTTACATCTCTATTTTTTAGATACAATACAGTAAATCCTTTTGTATCAAATTTAAGTTTGATATATATATATATGATATATATATATATATATATATTTATATATATATTATTAAATATTTTCAAATAATGTATTTGACGGAAAAATTGACTTCATTTTATCTAATTGATTGTTTGATATTTTTCATGCAAGAATGACTATGGTTTATACCAAATTAATGTATGGGTTTGTCTTATTGTATTTTGTTAATTGTTAATTTAATTGTACAATCAAATCTAGATAAGCAATAACAAAATATGATACTTGAGATGATCGTAACAGAAAGATTGATAACTTTAGTCACATAAAAAAATGAACATTAATGAAAGACTCTAGAGGCGAAACAATAACAAAAACACATATTACAAAAAGTCATAGTGAAATTAGGTTAAATTAAAGTTTTAATTCCCAAGTTTGCTTGTATTAAAAAGGCTTTGTTCAATTATATTTTAGCTACACCTAAATTAGGGGTGTTCACGGTTCGGTTCGAAACCGCGAAATCGTCCAAACCGGTCATCGGTTTGGTTTCACGGTTGGTTTTTTGTCTTAACTTTCGGTCGGTTGGTTTTCAAAAAATTCAAACCGCAATGAAAGATTTGGTTTACGGTTTATACCGAAAACCAACCGTGTAAAACCGAACCGGACCGTATGAATTTGTTATATTTATATTTTTTTAGTATTATATAATATGAATATGCAATTATATTATTACACGAAATTAAATTAAAGTAGTTGCTGCATATTGAAATACAAATACAATATATATAAAAATGTGCTAAATCCAACAATATTTCTGCATTTTTTTTTACAAATTTGGGTAGCTTGTGTTATGCTTGTTTGTTGACAACATTATTAGTTTATCAAGTTTGAATTTAATAGTTTAAGTTCAGCACTTTCATGAAAAATGCACTTATATATCCAATCTTTTCTTTGACATTTTGTATAAAAGATTAAAAGCGCAACAATCTAAACCGTGAAACCAAACCAGAGGTTCGGTTCGATTTAAAAGTTTTACGGTTTGGTTTTGGTTTATAATATTAAAAACCGTTGCTAACGGTCCGGTTCACGGTTTGACCTAAAAACCGCGAAAACCGGACCGTGATCACCCCTAATTTATATAATAAAACATATCTAATATTAAATAATAAAAAAAGATTAAAATGCATTCAACATTTCAACTATTTTTTTAAAAAAAATTTTATTTTCTTTATGTTAAATATTTAAACACAACTATTTTTTTTAATTTTCTCAGTATTCCAACATAAACTTTATAAAAACAAAGTTGTATTGATATAAGGTACTCCCTCCGTCCCATTATAAGTGTCCAGGTTTAAAAAACATAAAGTTTAAGGTGGATTAAATGATTACCTTTTTTTAATAAATGACAATTATGCCCTTGAAAAGTGAGTTTATAAATATTGTTTATTAATGTTAGTTATGTGTGTTTTAAGAGTAATTTGAAAATTGGCTAATAAATTTTGAAAATAGATAATTGTAATAAAACAAATAAAAAAGGAAATACGGATACTTATAATGGGACGTAAAGAGTATAATTTTGTCTCTTAATCAACTTTCGCACATACTTAATAGGTCATATTGTTAATATACATCCAAATAATTTTCATCCCGTCACGCATCGTTTTTTAGTTTTTGTTTTTCTCAATGTTCCACTATAGATTTTACTAGAAAATAGGCTTGTGTTTAAATAGAAAAAGTAAATTTAAATAATCACTTTTAAATCTTAACGAGTTGACTGCTGATGATACGATATTAAACATATTTATTCTCAACGATTGTGACTAACAAAATCCTAACGTCGTCATTCGTAGGATAATATTGTTGGTCGCAAAACTCTTTTTTGCCTATAAAACTTAACATTCTTGTCACAAATCTCTTTGTAACCTTAGATTGTACATTTAGGAACCTTAGTCTAGTAGAAACCCCGATTATTGAGGTTGCCAGAATCCTGAAATCACTGTTGAAATCAGCAGGGGCAAAAGAAGAAGATCACACCAGCTCTATGATGGTGATGGGCGACGGTTTGAGGCAAACTCAACGAGCACCCAACCACTTAGACTTGCAAAATAGGGCTTCGACGATGGGGATGAATGAATTTTATTGGTCTGATCAGTTGAGATTCAGAAAATACCTAAAACGCAAAAGGTTTCCGGTGACGGTGGCGGTGGATGTTAGCGGCGGTGGAGTTTATGTTGAGTTTTCCGGTGAAAAATGTTAAGTTTTTCCTTAAAAAATGTTTTACGACGACTAGTGGGGTTAAGCTTCTGTTAGTCGCGACACGTTAGGAACAAATATGTTAAAAAATGAGACAATCAGCAAACAATTCGTTAGTTGAGACTGTTATTTACCAATAGTCCATAGTTGAGATGATCTAAATCCATATCTCCTTCTAGACAACACTTTTTTTTTATATCGTAAATGACTTTCGCAAATATTTTTGATATATCTAACCGTAGATACACTTGTACAAACTTTCCACCGAATTGAATGGGGGCAACTCCAACTAGTTAGACCATGTATAGTGAATGGAGTCTCTTGTGGGCGTTGTGCGACATGTAACGCTACGTCAGCATATGAGCTTGTTGGCTAAAAAGGGTGTAGTCGATGGAGCCCAACAATCATTACATTATTATTATTTTGTTATTATTATTTATAAAAAAATAACATATAAAAACCCACCAATCAAAACTAACCCTCCCCCCCCCCCCATCGGCACTCATAGCGCCCCAGGAAGCGGTGTTCCTGACACTATGGAGGTGAGAAACGCCCCACTATATATGGTCTTGTAACCAACTAATGGTACAAATTACATATAATTATAGAAATAAACAATAATTAGATGATATATTTTAACAACCACCATCTAAAATCTCCTAATTTTTTAAACCCATCACATCACTTTTGTGAGAATGTCAGGTGACACCATCCCACTAAATAAAAAATAGTGAAATTTAGTAATTTATTTGTTTACAAAACAATATTAACATTCATTAAGGAAAATGACTTTGTTACAAGTAAGGAATCAAAATATCCTATATTAAAATTAAAAGTTTTACGTTCTTGTTAATCATCTTCACTTACAGGAATTCAAGAAACCGTTTTAATGTTTCTTTGTAGTTTTTTTATTATTTTGTTACTACTTTTTATCCTCGAAACACGTAGACACTTATACGTTGATAGGCTTCCGATCAATTTGCTTGTATTTCCATCTGTTTCACACATTTGATAAAAAGAATAGCAACGACAGAGAAAATAAGTGTTATTATAAATCGTTTAAATACATGCTCAAAACTCACACGTTACCCGAGTTTAAATTTTAGTGAAATTGATAAAAATGTACACATTTGATCGATCAATGTCAACTAAATGTCTATATTTATCCAAAAAAAAAAACTAAATGTCTATTTAATCAGCCAATTTCCATAATGTTCACTTCAAATCTTATCGATCCAATCACTTTTTGAGCATTACTTGGGATTTTTAACCATAAAGATTATGCCACTTGTCCAAATAATATTTTAGGAAGCCCAAATAAATATCGTTTGACACTTAAATAATCATGTCGGCTCCGGCGATTTATTTTAAAGAAACTTGCAACATGACGGTTTTATGACATTCAACATGGTTGGTTAAAACTCCCATTGAATAATGATTTAAAAATGATTGGATCAACGTGTGCTAGGATGAATATGTGGGGAAATGGTTGGTCAAATAGACTTAATGTTGACAAAAATACTAAAATTGTTTAAAACCAACATTAATATATGGTTCTTATAAAAGTATAAAGTTACTAGTTTGAGCCCTGTGTTACGGGGTTTATTTAGGTTTTTGTTTTTAATCATTTTATTATTTTATATTTTTTAATGAGTTTTTAACATAGTTTTGTTTTTTATTTAATACATATATATTAGTTTATTACGTTGATTATATTTTTAAACGTTTGAGCTCTTTCAATTGAGATGTGTAGGTTTTTAGATTTTTAACGAACGAACATGAATACACATATCTGTTTAATGAAAAAGGGGTGGTGATGGAGAGCTTAGACCGGCGACGAAGATTATGCAAAGGAGATAAATTAAATTAGGAGTTGATGATGAAAGTGTTTTGCAAATAAATAAAATGTATGACCCGTTTAAGGGTATCTGGGTTATGTGAGACCCATGACTCGCGAAAAGTATAGTTTTATGATTAAGGGGTTATTTTCACAAATAAATGAGATGTTTTAAACTGTTTAATGACTATCCGGGTTTGGTGAGATCTATGACCCGCGGAAATCGTTGTTTGTTATGAAAGAGTTTCAAAAATACATGATAAAAAGACTATCTATGTTTAGTATGACCCTTGCCCGCGAATTTGGGCCAAGCGCCTGACAAACCTCAAATAACAAATCAAATAATCTGGTGACTTAATAGAATGTGCATCTGATTTTTTGATAGATATTTATACATATAGATAAATTTATAAATTTTGTTTAGAAAATTCAGTTTTGAATTGTGATTTACAAGTGATGTTATTGTTGAATCTCATTATTTTGGGACTAGTTATGATACAATTTTTCGGTAATTTTCATCTCTCTTACTTTGAAATGAATTTTGTGTGCTCTTACTAACAAAAAATCATGCTCTCGAGTGCCTTAATATAATTGTTCAAAATGTCTTAAGTTCAATTCGTATAATCAAAATGTTGTAATTTAGTTGTATTGTTTTGCTATAATTATTTACTCTTGTGTTGTTCACGAGGGAGGGTTGGTTAATTAACAACAAAGTTTGAAGTGCAGCCGACTTTGTTACTGTTGGCCGTAACCTACCCACCAACCAGTATGGCCTGTGCGTAATCCACTGTTGGTTGAACAGGAATACTATTCAGCCGGCTGTACCTTCTAGAAAACCTACCTTCGGCTATAAATACTCCAACATCTTGGAATGGTAAGATCATCTGCTATCCAGTTATCTAGCAATCTCTTAATATACACTTATATTCAGAGCAACCTAGTCTGATTCTCACGCCGGAGGGTGGTCACAAGGAGGAACCCCCCCCCCTTCTCAGTGACGAGCTTACGGTGTTTGTTTTGCAGGTCTCCTGAAGAACAGCCTTCTCAGCTAGACCTCATTCGTGGGAAACATTACTTAACCCCCAGATTATCTATAATCTGTACTGGGTCACTTAGTGTTTCTTCATTGGCGCCATCCGTGCATAAAAGCTAGAACTATTTTAGTTTTCACAATTTCTGAAGAAATGGTTAACGTTACTCCGGTCCAAAGGCCTGTAACTGACCAAGAAACCCCGGTAACCACCCCAGCAACTGGGGGGAACACCGGCGGTTATACAATCCTTACGAACACTACCCCGACTACCCAAGCCGGGGCAAGTGGAGTAAATATTCCATTGGGGTTCACCGATACCCAACTGGAAAAACGAACGAAGGTCCCTCGCCAAACACTAGATCAAGTGAAGGCGTGGGCCGAAGCACGGCAAAGAGAATTCCAAGCCGAATTGGATGAACGCTTGCGTTCAGCTCAACAGGCTGACGAATTCACCAGTACTCGCCAACACCTCAATATGAGCAGTGACTGCGAGTACTCAGAAGACGAGTTGGAGTCTGATACCGACGCGAACCCTCGCCATAAGGCGAAAGGGAAGCGTAAGGACACGGATGTCCAACCAAAAAGGAATTTTGGGGAAGCTTTTAAACCAATCACGGAGAGAAACCCGCGTGACTTCTCCAAAACCTTTAGACCAACTGCCACAAATGCAGGAAGGTCAAAATTCGCAAGAGACATTGCGGAGGCAATCGCCCCGAGAAGTGCCAAACAAATGTCAAACATTGGCACTTATGATGGTCTATCCGACCCAGACGACCATCTGAACAGGTTCATTGCGGGGGCTACCGTCAGCAACTGGACGGAACCCACGTGGTGCTACATGTTCCAGATGACTCTGGTCGGAGCAGCCAGGGCATGGTTCGATCGTTTACCGATCCACCACATATATGACTGGGCGGACTTTCAGAACAAGTTCAGCCAGCACTTCAGCCAACAGAGGAAGTACACTGAAGAGCAGTGGACGATCCTCAACTGCGTGAGAGAGGAGGATGAATCTTTACTAGACTTCATCACTCGCTTCAACTCTAAAAAGCTTAGTCTCGGCAACATAAGTGAGGATCTGGTTCGCGCCGCCTTCATCCAAGGCGCCGAATACCCAGAACTTATCCGCACGTTGACGGGCAAGGATGGCATGCCATCCACATGGGATGCCATCATGACGGCGGCAAAGCGCTTTGCCGAGACGGAAAAGCAACTGGGAAGGGACCTTCCCCAGAGTACGCACCTCTACACGCAGAGGACAAGAGAGAACAATGTCCGGATCGCCCGGCAGAACAAAAAGAGGAGGCTAGGTATTTGGCAGTCAAGGGTAAACTTTGACACCTCATCCAGCTCTCGCCCTCTTGTTGGCGGAAGGGATAACACACACCCTTCAAATCGAAAACACCGGTGGACGCCACTCACAAAGAGCGTCACGGAGATATTTGCCACGGAAAAATTGCCATGGCCCAAAGCCCCATCGATCCGGCAGAAACCTAATGCGGATCAAAGCAAATCCTGTGATTTCCACGGGACAAAGGGTCATGGTACTGAAGAGTGCACATCCTTGAAGGATATTATTGAAACATTTGTTAAGGATGGAAGGCTTGCACATCTCGTGGCATCGATCAGGAAGGGAGGAAGGAATGACAACCGGTACAGAGGTAACGGACGAAAGCCCGTCGACATCAGCATCAACATGGTTCATGGCAAGGTCAGAGGAAGAAAAAGACGGGTGATAGAACCATGCGCGTGGAAGGAAGCTGAGGTGCGCTTCCCGCGAGTGCCAGGAGGCCCCAGCAAAGAAGGCCCCATCGTCATCAGAAGCCAGCTGGGGCACTACATCACCTCCCGCACTCTTGCTGACAACGGCGCTTCGTCGACAGTGATGTACAGGCAGTTCTTTGATAAGCTGGATGATGAAGACAAGGAACGCTTGGAAACGGTCTACGCTTCAATGGAAGGGTTTGATGGCAGTACAGAAACACCCCTGGGTATCCTATCTTTCCCCGTTACTCTTACTGATGGGAATCATTCACGCACAGAAGACGTGGATTTTGTCGTGATGAAAAAGCCACACCACACATACGACATCCTATTCGGAAGAGATGGGATGGCAAGATTCAACGCCGTGGTATCTTCAGTCCACGGCATGATGGGATGGCCAACAGCTGAGGGTGTAGCAATGATCTCTGGCATTCCCCAGGTATGCATTGCATCTGTCTCATCTAAACCCAAACCGAAGAAGGCTAAACCAACCGTCACTGAACCAGAAAAATGGGCCTTCAATGGCAAATACCCCGACCAGGCCGTTACCATTGGACCAACAATTGTTGATCCCACCCGCACCTTACTCAAGCGCTTACTGCAGAAAAACGCTGACATCTTTGCGTGGACACCAGCTGACATGACTGGTGTACCCCGAAGTAAGGCGGAGCATAAGCTCAAATGCGATCCGGCTGTTACGCCAATCGTACAAAAGCGCAGGGTAATGGGGCCTGAACAAACTAACGCGTGTAGAACCCAAGTCAAGGAACTCCTTGACGCAGGCATCGTACGCGTTAGTAGATATCAAACATGGGTTGCAAATCCCGTAATGGTACCGAAGAATGACAAACAATGGCGCATGTGCATAGATTTCAAAGATTTGAACAAAGCATGCCCCAAAGATTGTTATCCGTTACCAGAAATTGATCTCAAAGTGGATTCGTTGGCGCCATTTCGCCTTAAATGCTTCTTGGATGCGTATAAGGGGTACCACCAAATCCACATGGCCATTGATGACCAGGACAAAACCGCATTTCGGACGCCCGATGGTACATTTTGTTATAAAATGATGCCATTCGGACTTAAGAATGCAGGGTCCACGTACCAACGACTAATGGACAAAGAGTTTCATGCCCAAATCGGGAGAAACTTGGAAGTCTATATGGATGATTTGGTCATCAAAAGCCTCGAGCCTGAGGCGATGTTGAAAGACATTGAAGAAACTTTCAACACGCTCCGAAAGATAAACATGAAGCTCAACCCGAGCAAGTGTTCATTTGGGATGGAAGAAGGGAAGTTCTTGGGAGTCATTGTTACTAAAGATGGCTTTAGAGCGAACCCTGAAAAGGTCGAAGCCATTGTTAAAATGGAATCACCTACCACCATCAAACAGGCTCAGACACTGAATGGGCGACTAGTCGCACTTAATCGCTTCTTGGCAAACCATGCGGATAAGTCGTTTCCTTTCGTGTCAACACTGAGAAACTGCCTGAAGAAAACGCACTTCCGCTGGACACCAGAAGCAGAAGCAGCTTTTCAGGAGATTCGGTCACGCCTGATCGAACTCCCAACGCTTACAGCACCACAAGCGGGAGAGGAGTTAATCCTATACCTTTCCGCAACAGATAGAGCAACCGGGGCAGTCTTGCTAGTAGAACGAAAGGGCATCCAGATGCCAATCTATTATGTTAGCCGTGTACTAACAGACGTAGAAACCCGGTACTCTACCCTCGAAAAATTGGTCTTAGCACTTATACACGCTTCACGCAGGTTAAGACGATATTTCCAGGGCCACCCAATCACCATTCTCACCAACTTCAAACTCTCAAATGTTCTAGGCAAACCCGAATTATCGGGACGTCTAGCCAAATGGGCAATTGAATTGGGAGAATATGCAATTAAGTACAAGCCAAGACCAGCCATAAAAGGCCAGGTCTTGGCCGATTTTATTGCAGAAGTCCCCGTTTCGCGGGAAAAAGAGTGCCAGGAGGAGGCTCAACCCTCCCCAGCACAGGACGTCAATGATGTCTGGCGACTCTACACTGATGGAGCAGCCAGTAACGAGGGTTCAGGCGCAGGGTTAAAATTAACCAACCCAGCAGGCCAAGAATATACTTACGCTATTCGGCTGGACTTTCCAAGTACGAATAACGAAGCCGAATATGAAGCATTCTTGGCCGGTTTGAGAATTGCGCGTAAGATGGGAGTGAAAAACTTAGAAGCCCACGTGGATTCCATGCTGGTGGCCAACCAAATAAATGGAACATACACGGCTGTGAATGAGACCATGGCCCTGTACCTCGCCCAGGCAAAACCCTTATGCGTGATTTTAGTGATTGTAAAGTCATACACGTCAAGCGCAGCGAAAAAAAATCTGCGGATGCGTTAAGCAAGCTTGCATCACTAGCCTTCACCCACTTGGGAAAGGACATCCGCATTGAACTCCTCGAAGCACCATCAGTCCCGCACAAGGAAATTTGTGTCATCCAGAACAATACAGAAACATGGATGACACCAATAATAAATTACCTTGCAGCAGGAATACTACCAGAGTCAAAAACACAGGCAAGAAAACTACGCTGTAAAGCACTGAATTATCAACTCGTCAATGACATCCTTTACAGACGTAACTTTCTTGGCCCACTCTTGAGATGCGTGGACAACCAAGATGCCGGCTACCTCCTAAGGGAAGTACACGAAGGCATCTGTGGGGTACACGCAGGCCCCCGCGCTGTTGTAGCCAAGCTAAACAACGCGGGATACTTTTGGCCGGGGATGCATACGGATGCACTGGCATACATCAGAAAATGCAGGTCTTGCCAGCTTTACGCACCTAACACGCATCGCCCAAAAAACGAACTGGTTCCAGTCACTTCTTCGTGGCCATTTCAGAAGTGGGCCATCGATGTGACAGGCCCATTTCCTACAGCAGCAGGAAATGTTCAGTTCCTAGTGGTAGCCATCGACTACTTCACCAAGTGGATAGAAGCAAAACCTTTAGCCCAAACAACCGCAAAGCATATCAAAAAATTTATTTGGGAATTTATAATTTGTCGTTTTGGACTTCCACAGAATTTGGTGAGCGATAACGGCACCAACTTTGCTGACAAGAAGCTACAACAGTGGCTGAAAGAACTTCAAATCACCCACACCTTTACCTCAGTGGCACACCCGCAAGGTAATGGTGAGGTGGAAAGGCAAACAAGAGCATCGTCGAAGGCATCAAGAAAAGACTTTTGAAACACAGATCCGGCTGGGTGGACGAGCTTCCGCACGTCCTTTGGGCAAACAGAACGCTGAAGAAGGCCAGTACGGGGGAAACCCCGTTCAGCCTCACTTATGGCACGGAAGCCATGGTTCCGGTCGAAATTGGTCTACCCTCACCAAGGGTCTTGAGTCAGCCAGAAGACAATGATGCGGAAAGACGGTTGGATCTTATGCTAACCGAGGAACGCAGAGACTTAGCCGCAGTGCGTGAAGAGAATTACAAACGACAAATGCAAAAGTACTACAACACGCGGGTAAAACTCTGCAACTTCAAGGAAGGAGACTACATACTGCGTAACAACGAGGCTTCGAACCAAGAACGCCCAGGAAAGTTGGCCCCAGTCTGGGAAGGGCCATATGTTATCAAACAAGTTCTGGGAAAGGGCGCATACCGGCTCAAAAGGCTCGATGGCACTCCCATCCCAAGAACATGGAATGGAGCTCAATTACGCAAATGTTATATGTAGATCAATTCCAAAACTTGTAAAGAAAAGGCCAAGAGCCACTTCTAATGGAAATGATTCTCCTTTCATAATGTGTTTACCTTTATTCTTATGAACTCCCCACTGGTGCCGGTGTTTACCACATAAAGGGGGAGAAGTAAGTCGTTACGTGTGGAAGGCGGCAAAACCCGTATAAACACAACGTTAAAAATAAGGGAAACCTACACGCAGGTATGATGTAAGTAAAGTTTAGCCACCCTTGTAAGTGCAAGTGACGGTCTTATCCGCACAATCACAAATAAGGAAGCAAAACTTTAAACTATCATTTACCACGTTCAAAGGTTATCCTAAAAAAAAAAAAAAAAAAAAAAAAAAAAAAAAAAAAAAAATAATACAAGGAAAAAAGGAAACCCTACACGCAGGTCAGGTATGGGTAAAGTTTAGCCATCCTACCAAGTGCAAGTGACGGTTCTATCCGCACAATCACGAAGGAGGAAGCGAAACTTTAACCCACTATCAACCACGTCCAAAGGTTAACTTATCCTAAATACTTAGAAATGAGGAAAACCTGCACGCAGGTCAGATAAAGGTTAAAGTTTAGCCATCCTACCAAGTGCAAGTGACGGTTCTACCCGCACAATCACGAAAGAGGAAGCGAAACTTTAACCCATCATCAACCACGTTCAAGAGGTTAACTTATTCTAGAACACTTGGAAAATTGCTAACTTAAACTAAGTATGCAAGTCATGAGTTTATAAAGCAAAGAATCCAAAGAAGGAAATAACAATCTTATACGCAAAAAGATTTATATTTCAGTAATATATTACAAGAATGGCCGGGTTACTACCCGCCTAGAAGAGAATCTATACAAGTCTAAGCAATGGAAAGGGATCTTCGGGGTCAAGCTTCAGGGCCGCCTCCACTAGGACTCGCTCCGTCAGAAGAACGGGGTGGTTCGAGGAAAGCTTTGAGGACAGCTAACCCATCATCAGCAACAGCTACTTCATCCACCTTTTCCACCACTGGATGCGGGAAGGCGGCATATTGGTTCAATGCTTGGTCGTAAATGGCTTCGGTATCCACATCGAACAAAGGGAAGTTGGAAGGCGGGACGCCTTTCTCAACAAACCCTAGACCAAGCATGAAGCCGGCTTTTTCCCCATCATCATGAGAAGCGTTGAGGGCTGCGGTCATAGCATCATCGTAGGAGGTCTCTGAAAAGACCCGACGCACAACCTACAAAGAAAAAAAAAATACAAGTATTAGAACCTTTTCTTGCAAAAGAAATGCGTGAAGATAAATCTAAACATACCTGAGGCAACGCTTCTCGAAGAAGCCATTGGAGGGCAGCTTGAGCTTCGGTATGGGCGCGTTCGGCTTCGCTCTTGTTAAGGTTGGCAAGTAAAACTTCCTTAGCGGCAGCCTCTTCGACGCCCTTAAGCTTCCGCTCGGTTTGGTCAAGCACCCCCCTCTGGTCCAGGATTTCCTGGAGTTTCTTGGCATCTTCCATTGCCAAGGCATCATGAGCGCGTTGGAGAGCCTCTAATTTGCCTTTCAGCTCCTCATTCTCCAAACGCAGAGGCTCAGCAACGGCTTCAGCCTGGGCAGCCCTCTCGGTTGCGTTTCGCGCAGTTTCCCTGGCCAGCCGAAGCTGTTCATTCACAGCTTGGGCAGCCTTGGAACGGGCCTCGAGTCGCGCCTGAACTTCAACCTCGAGGGCCTTGAAGGCCTTCTCCTTGGCGGCGGCAGCTGCCGCCAGCTGTTGGTTCTCCTCCCGGAGAGCACGCGCTTCAGATACGTCTTTGGCGCGAGCTGCTTTCAACTTGTCGTTTTCACGACAAAGCAGCTCGATGCGCGGCTGCATCCGGGCCTGGAGAACCCGAAGCTCATTGGTTAGCCTACCCTCCTGGTAGCTAGCCATGGCTTCCCCCAACGCACCATGAGGAGCAGCGTGGCGAGCCCAGTCCACGCACTCCACAGGGGTACGAAGGGTTGTTTCTCGGCGTATGTTCCATCGTGGAACATACACTTCATTGGAATCCGACACTGCAAAAGAAACAAAGACAGTAAGGAAAAGATAAAAAAAAAAAAAAAGGGGAAAAACAAAGGAACCCTACGCACCTGTAGGGTCAATAACAGGCCGATATCCGCCAAACCCATCACCTGAACCTAAAGGAAATCCATCCAACAGGTCAGGCAGATGGGAAGGTGGCAAAGATCGGCGGGAAGCCCTGCGCGTACCTGATGGTCCGGCTGTCGGTGCCGGTGGCGCGGGCATGGTGGCAGCCGCCGTGGTCGCCGTCGTGGTCTCCGCCGCGGTCGCCGCCTCCTCAAAAGCAGCAGTAACCGCCGGTTCCGTGAAGGATGCTGTAAAAATCGCACTCACGGCCGGCGGTGACGTCATCTCGGCCGGAACAGTTGGCTCGACGGAACGAGCAACTGGACCAGCGGATGCAGGCGCAGGCGACTGGGTCGACGCCTCAGGAAGGCTGACCGAGCCTACCGTCATTGGCGAGGAGGTACTCCCCTGCATTTCACCCCGGATTGCGTCAACATCCACGCCTGCACAAAGAGTGTTAAAAGAAATTTATGAAGTGACAAATCTACAAAGGCATTATGATTATACTTACGGGTTTTCTTGACCCTGAACGTACGGACGGGCGGGGAGGAACCCGATGGAGCCGGCCTCTTGGTACCGGTCACCGTCGTCTTCGTTGGTTCTCCGGAGTTAACGGTCGTAGCCTCCGGAGCAGTGGTCTTCTCACCAACGGGCTTCCCCGCCACCTCTTCACTATCTGACTCCGTGTCAGATAGAACCACTGGATCAGCTGTGGAGGCCTTCTCCTTCCCCTTCACGCCGGCAGCAGTCTTCTTCTTCCGCACAAGGGGAGGACCATCTGCGGATTCCTCAGAAGAAGATAGGATGTAAGGATTTCCAACAGCGGGTACAGCATTGAGGGGTTCGGGATAAAATATCTCCTTACCTGGCCGCCGGTGGCTCAGGATCTCTTGGCCCGGCGGATAGACCTCCACAAACCTATCCGCCGTTTGCTCCAGGATGGGCAACTCATTGTCGTCCAGAGCACGAGTGCCCACCCGCACGGGACTGTCAGCTTCCCGCGGGAACAGGAGCGACTCCAAATTATTCCCCTCTGAAAGAAAAGAAAGTTAGAAAATAAACTAATATCAGCAACAAAGACAAGACATACCATAAGGAATAGAGTTCAAACCGTATTCGAGAAGGATAGGAAACCGAGACGCATCCTTCCATACCCGGCTCATCCCCAGCAGCACCATCCCGGACTCCGCAAACCGGTAAACCGGAGATTGGACCCGGGATATCTTCGCGAACCATTCCGCCTCCTGGTAGCTGGAAGCGTGAAGGCTCGGAAGCGCTTGGCCCTTCTTGAACTTCATAGCAATGGGGATGGCGCGGGCAGAGATGTAGAAGAACTCCCGCTTCCACGATCGGAGACTGCGCTCGGTCACGCAGATCTTTAAACCCTTAATACGGGTTGTCAGGGTGTACCACCCTTGGACGCACCTCCAAGTATAGAAGGTCATCAGGCGGTCCACGTAGGGCTCAATACCCAGAATCCGGCACACCCACTCGAAGTGCCGGACCTTGGCAATCGCCATCGGATGCACCTCGGTCAGGTGCACCCCGTGCCTCTCCAGGACACGGTACATAAACTTTGTCAATGGGAACCTAAGGTTTCCATACACAAAGAATGCAGCATATACCCCGATCTTGCCACTGGGGGCATCGTACACAGTCTGGTGAGATTCAGGAAACTCAGGCTCGAGGGACTCGAGCATGAACTTCCTGACGATGTACTGGTACTGATCGACAGGTAGAGCACACTGGCACTCGCCAGCAGTACTCCTATCGTCGGCTACAGCTTCAGCATCATGAGAAGACATTTTTGCAGAAAGAAGAGTGATTTCGGGAAAATGCTTGCCTGAAAAAGGGGAGTATTTGCCGGAAATCACTAAGAAGAAGAAGAGAGGTGAAAGTGTGAATTGCAAATAACCCTCTCCCCCTTTATATAGTAATCGCAATTAATGCGGTGAATTTAATGCGGAGGAGAGAGAAATCGACAGTGCAATGAAACTATGACACGTGGCAAAAAGCAAGCTGGCAACAGCTGTTGAAAGGACGTGCCAGTAACTTCTCGGCCACGCGCCCGAAAAAACACGCACACGCGCCTGAAAAAGCGACTGGAATGACCATGTTCTGTCACGTCACCATAACTTCCTGCACGTCCTGACACAGTCAGAAGAAACTGTCGCACGACGTTTCAGATGTTTGGATTGTTCTTATCCTTACCAACCTTTTGAATTTCAAAATTCAAAAAGATTCAAAAGTAAGCGGGAAAACACCCCTTACCTTGGCAACCAAGTAACCATAAGACGGACGCGGGTACAGTGTTAAGGCAAAACCCTTCACATACCTTGCACCCGCAGGGAATTGAAGCCAAGAATACCCCGGCAACAAAGTAACTATAAGACGGGTGCGGGTGCAGTGTTAAGGCAAAACCCTTCACATACCTTGCACCCGCAGGGAATTGAAGCCAAGAATACCCCGGCAACAAAGTAACTATAAGACGGGTGCGGGTGCAGTGTTAAGGCAAAACCCTTCACATACCTAGCACCCGCAGGGAATTGATGCCAGGGGCACCTTGAAAGTAAAGTAACCGTAAGACGAGCGCGGGTACAGTGTTCAGGCAAAACCCTTCACGTACCTAGCGCTCCGCAGGGAATTGAAACCAAGAAGGATCTTCTGGGCAATGCTTGCGGAAACGGAAATAACATCCCCGCATAGCGGGAACGTCGAGAACTACATTGTTTGAGGCTCCAGGATGGAATTGGTGGTTTAAACATAATTGATCACTATGTTCAAAACCACTAAAACCTCAAGGAGAATCCACACAAGTGAGACTCAACGCTCCTGACTTGCGAGAAGGTTACATACCTACCCGCATCATACCCAAAGATCAAGCAAAAAAATCGGGAATTTTTGCAAGTGACATTAGGAAACCCGCGGGAAGAATCCCCACGGAGAACCTTAAAACTAAACCCTTTTCAAAACCCCTTGCTTAAAGTCCAAAAATTCACCTCACTTTATTAAACATTCGTGAGAAGAACATTGGACTGGGGGGACTTGAAGAGGTAGGTCCCAGCAGAGACCAGTTGGTCCCGCAAGACTCACCTTGAACAGGGACGTCTGCGCAAAGGCCATCTGCTCCCGCAGGACCCACCATGCTCATAGAATCTTACGCGCAGTACGCAAGCTGTACACGCAGGGAAAGCCTCCCAATGGTGAAGTACCCCGCCTGTTCCCGCAGTTGCGGATACAAGCCATCAGGGAAGGCTACCCGCAGACAGCAGGGCTACACGCACAAGACACTAGCTACTTCAGCAGTCACGTGAAGGAATGAGCAAGGCGGGAACAATCCCGCCCAAATGAGCCAGTCTGATTCTGAAAGATCTTTTATACCATACCTACCAAGGTATGGATAGGACAGACGATCTGACCAGAACAGCCCATGAGCCAATCACAGGGTGACAGCTCACCGACAACAGTGCGAGGAGGAGCACCCTCTAGTACTGTTTCACTATTAGCCGCTGCCTACTCACCAACCCTTACTGTGGAGCATGCGCAGCCTACAGTTGGTGGAATAGTGTTACTGTTGGCCGTAACCTATTCACCAACCAGCATGGCCTGCGTACAATCCACAGTCAGTGGGACGTGCATAGTCTACAGTTGGTGGAATAGTGCAGCCGACTTTGTTACTGTTGGCCGTAACCTACCCATCAACCAGTATGGCCTGTGCGTAATCCACTGTTGGTTGAACAGGAATACTATTCAGCCGGCTGTACCTTCTAGAAAACCTACCTTCGGTTATAAATACTCCAACATCTTGGAATGGTAAGATCATCTGCTATCCAGTTATCTAGCAATCTCTTAATATACACTTATATTCAGAGCAACCTAGTCTGATTCTCACGCCGGAGGGTGGTCACAAGGAGGAACCCCCCCCCTTCTCAGTGACGAGCTTACGGTGTTTGTTTTGCAGGTCTCCTGAAGAACAGCCTTCTCAGCTAGACCTCATTCGTGGGAAACATTACTTAACCCCCAGATTATCTATAATCTGTACTGGGTCACTTAGTGTTTCTTCAGTTAATTAACAACAAAGTTTGAAGTTGGTCTAGTATTTTTTCCTTTTTTCTTAAAAGTCAAATATAATAAAAGGAAGAAAAAGGCATCAAGAAGACGAGAGCCCTACACAAATACAAACGTTAAAACGGACACAAAAATTAAAAACTACTAACCACCAAACCTACAAAGTTACTCCAAAACATTACAAGGAAAAGTTAAAAAAACTAAATTTGCTCATCCACTTCTCCCAATCTAGTGAATGACTTTTGCCTCTATGTTTAACCCAAAGAAAGAAGTCACTTTAATATCATTTATCACTTTAATATCATTTATCACTTTGGCAATGGAGAACGCTTTTTGGTTAAAAATCATATCATATCCAAATCGCCTAACACGTCGCAACAGCAATAGCCTTCACAACATGACATTCACCCACATTTCTTTTATGTTTACTTGATCTAGTAGCTAATGGGCATGGATATCAACTTATGAGCTTTAACTAATTATGGCTCAGACAATTGATGGACATGGAACAGAAGGTGGGCTTAAAATTAAAAGTATGTGTGATGGACAACTTAGAGAATTCATATTCTATCCATCAAATTATGTGAACGTGTATTTTATAATTTAGGTGGTTTAGGGTGCTGTGAGAGGATGAGAGAGATTATACAATAAATTTTCTGTATAGTTGAAAACTTCATGTAACACTATAAATTTTTTAATATCTTTTTTTAAATGATTGTGAGTAGAGGAAAGAAAAAACGTAATGATAAAAGTATAAAAAAAGTATTATTTAATTGAATACTAATGAGAAAATATAGTGATTTTTTATGTAGTTTTAGATTTGAAGACAAGAGAAGGATGAGCTTGGACAATAACTTACGAGGACCTCGTGCCCTCGTGGTATTTCTCCTATTTCACTATTTCTGTTTGGGCCATCTATGTTTGAAATCCATGCGCCCAACGAATAATTTGAAGACTAAAGCCCAGATTAATATCACGTAAAACATATAGAACAACCGATATATCATCTTAAGAACCTCACGAATATTTGTAACATGGCGTTTGAATAAAACGAGGGAAAATTGTATTTTTATTAATCATCAAAACTAGGGGTATGCATAATTAGGGCCGTACCTATTGGAAATCAGGCACAAGAACACAATATTTGATCTCAACCAAGATCGACTCTTTCTCTATTATATTATAATTCTTGATTCTTACAAATTATATAAACCCTAACCATCTATTTATACTAAACTAACAACTTGCAAAACAAGACAACTCATTCTAGGAAACGAAATAACTAGTTTATTCTTACAATACTAAATAAACAAACCAAAATAAACTTACTAAAATTCTTTTACTTAGCCCCTTCAACTTTCTTGATGAACCGTTTCACCGAAAAACCCGATAACCCGAATTGAAGAAGACCGAAACCCGGACCTGCAATACAAAATTCGGTTCTTGATCGGGTCTTGTTTCCCCTCCAATTCGGTTTCGGGTCAGGTATCGGGCCAACACCATGATTACCTGAATTTTTAGGCCCGACCCGAATTTGTAAGAATGTGTCTCTCTTGGTGTTCCAAGACTCGGTGAGAGCTCATGCAAAATTCAAAGATGTTGTCTATGGTGACTGGTGAAGAATATGAAGGATTTAAGAAATGGTGAAGAAAAAGATGGCTATAGTGGTAGTGCATAAGTGAAACTGAAAAGTAATTAGTTTTTTATTGTTTTCTTGGGAGACTTTGTTTGACGAGAAATAGAAGTATATAAGGTTTGCTTTTGTTTTCATTCTCATTCTATTTTCTTAGGATATACAATTTTGAAAATACAACACGAGAAGACAAATGCAATAATAAAACAAGAAAAGTAGATGGCACATGCAATTAAATTTACTGATATTTGATTAATCGGTTGTCAAAACTTTTTCTTACTCTTCTTCCTCATAACCTCAAAAAATTATCTTCAAAACTCTTCAGGAACTCAAAAGAGCTTACCACCACTAACTTCGAATATACTTTCAAGACGCCATCATCAAGTTTCTCAAGTGTCTTGGCAACTAGCATAAAGAGTCTGGATGCTGCTTTGAAGATGATAGAGTTTCGAGCCACTCTCAATGATCCTTCTATCCATATTCCAGTAGTTAACACCTGGTCACCAATTTAAACATCTTCGGGTTGGTCTTTAATGACCTACCTGAAGCACCGAACCCGACAAACCTGGTACCCGAAATTTACCTTAAGATCCGATCATCGGTTCTCATATTGATTGGCCATCGGTCATCGGGTCGGGTCGAGTTTAACCCGATTCTGTCCGGCTATCCTCATTTGCACACCCATAATAAAAACTATAAGTATTGACCAATATTAATCATTACTAACTATGTAACTATTAATTTCAACTATCAATTTTATTACCAATAACAATTTAGACTAACATATTGTTAACTTCGTTAATATATGATGACATGACAATTACGTGGCAATGACCTGGATTTTTCAACTGATTTAATTTAATTTTTTCAAGTAAAGTACAAGGATGGTCCTTGTAGTGTGTTTATATTCCATTTCAGGTCTCGAATTTATATTAATTATTTTTTTTAAATAACAAATATATATTATATTATTAGTAGGTGCTCGTGCGAGGCAGCGGGGGACAACACTCAAAGGTTTCCAACGAGCCAAGCCTAGCTCGAGCTTGACTCGAACTTCATAACCAGTTAATTCAGCTAAGCTCGAAATTAAAGCTGAAATCTCAAACTCGACTTTGTCTTGATTATTTTGATATTTATATAATTTAAGTACTTATAAACGTATATTTGTAAAACATATAAGAAGAAAAAAAAGTTAAGCAATATTTGGATAAACATGAGAGCATCCACAACGCTAAAACTCCACAAACTACAATATTAAAGCCACACCACATTAAAAACTTTATTGAAAAACTCACACTTTCTTCACAACATCAAACTTTCATATAAGCACCACACCATCACCTTCTCCAACAATTAATTTAATCTAAAATAACTTTTATAAAATATTTATTTTTATATTCATATATATTTAAATATTAACATTTGCAATTATATTATATAAAAAATTAAAACTAAAAATAAAATAACATTAAATTTAAAATAAAAAAGCACATTAAATTTAATAAAAAATACATTAAAATTAGAATAAACAAAATACATTAAACCTATTATTTGTTAGACCATAGAAACTATATCATTTCGAAGCACATCATGGAGCGTTTTGCTATGTAAATTCTGGAACCTTTGTAAGCGTCGTACGTAATCTAGTGGCGCTCTGTGATTTTCCAATTCTATTTTTTCCTCATGATCATCTGATCATGAGGTAACAAAAGTTTTTTTCATTTTCTACTATCATGTTGTGCAATATAATACAGCCGTACATGATATCGGTTATTATTTTAAGGCTCCACAATCTTGTTTGAGCCATGGTGCTTGGTGGACACCAAATGCCACTCAATATCCTTTCCTGCCGACTTATGACGTGTATCACTTTCCTTAGGTCTTCTAAGATATTCTTTGAAATATAATTCGATAAAATACCTACAAAAATTTCATAGACACTCGTTGGAAATAAATTCAAGAATTCGTACGTATTCATCGGTTTGGTCTACTGTCGTGCCCTATGCCAACTGACGGATAACACATGTGCATTTCTGGATAGGGGAAAGACCTTTTCAACCAACAACATCTACTCTTTGTTGAGGCATAGATAATTTGCTGACAAATTCTCATGAATAGTGGGGCGGTGCATCCGGAATTGACGTCTAAAGTAACTATCCAGGAACATATTTTTAGAAAAAATAGTCGTGTTTTTTTCTTTGCATTTACTCCTTCCATGTCCAGAACTGGAACGTTGTTATTGCTTTCACAAAAAATACATTTTTCGGCGTCATCAGACATCAACTCCTCGTAAAAACTCGTGGCGACATTAATTTTTTGGGACTCGATTGTAGGAGGAATAACAAGAGGCGGAGATGGAGATTGTAGGGCTTCAACATTGCAGATGAACTTGAAGTAGCTTGGAGTATGTATTTATAGGGTTTTCTTAATTTTAAGATTAAGAATATTTTATTATTTATATAGCCGTTGGGATTTTTATTTATTTTGACTTTTTTTTTTTTCAAAAAGTGACCGTTGGGGTTTTCTTTTTTAGAAACATATAGGTTATTTGGACACCAGGTGCCCCTATACGATTTGTATAGGCGCTATACGAGCCGTATAGGTACATAATTTTGTTATTTTGTGCCGTATATGGCTATATGACCCGTATAGCACCTATTTGACTCATATAGGCTTTTTTTAATTACTTAAAAAATACAAAATATTGTAAATGACATCCGAGTTGGTCATAAATAAAAACACGTAATTTAACAGTACATATTTTTCTCCATACTAATTAAACAACCTATGAATAACATGAGCGTTTCGGGGTTCTGACTTCATCTCGATACATGTATCTTAAAACACCAGTACCCCGACACACTTCTATTGCTTGTAAGTTAATTAATTAGTATAGAGCAAAATATACTTTTAAATCAGATGTTTTTATTTTATAACCTTGTCGGTTGTTATTCTTATATTTTGTTTTTTTGAGTAAGTGACAAAATAAAAAAATTTGCCTATACAAGTCTTACAGGGGCTATCCGAGCCAGGAAGCCCATACAGCTCGTATATGGGCTATACAACCCGTATCGACTGCATCATAATGTTCCCTCCATATATTTATCAGCCCTGTCATATGATGTCTATACGATTTGTATAGCTTTTATACGAGCCATATAGGACTGTAAAGTAGGGATGGACTTTTTTTCCTAAATACTCGTACCCGCACCTGTTCAGTACCCGCACTTGTACTCGTACCTGTATGTGTCTATTGGGTACGGGTATGAGTACGCAAATTTACTGATTTTAGGTACGGGTAATTTTGAGTACAGGAACTGGTACAAGTACGGGTATTACGGGTACCGGTACCGGTACCAGTTTAGAATATGTAGGGACTTTTATTAGGTTTCCAACACTTATGACTTAACTTTAAAGCGGAATTTTCAAAACATAATATATATTAGTTGAATAAGTTCATTCTCAATTTATATGTGTATATTCATATATTGTGTATTCGTATATTTTTATATTATGTATGTGTAATTGTGTATATAATTAAATAACACGTATTAACTTTCTCTCTTATTTTTCTATAGAAATTGAGGAAGCAATAAACTAAGAAAAGGAAAAGGGAATGGATTTTATGTTATGGTTGATTTGTTTCATTTTTAGTTTTGGTAGTATGTTTTGGTTGCGGTATTACGGTTTTGGTATTATAAATAATTGATTGTTTTGGAGATTTTTTTTTAAAAAAGAACAAAGAGGTACCAAAACGAGTACCGTACCCAAAGTACCCAGAGTACCCGTACCCATACTAGTACCCGTACCATATAATTTGGGTACGGGTATGGGCACCAAGATTTACGTGAAAAATGGCTTTTCGCCACACATGTGGTCTAGGTGATTTGTCACACTTTAGTCTAAATGTGTGGCTAAAGGTCGTTTTCGTCACACATTTGTTATTTGTGTGACTAAAAACACACCTGTTAGAACTAAAAACATACATGTTAGAACCTTTAGCCACATATGTTAGATTCATGTGACAAAAAAAAACACATGCTAGAACCTTTAGCCACATTTATTCAATTCGTGTGACAAAAACACAGTTGTTCGAAACCGTTAGCCACACTTTAACATAAAAAATGTGAAAATTACTAGCCACACTTAGAAAAGTTTTGCCGAATGTGATCTATGACCACAATAGGTTTCAATGATGTGGCTGAATTGTAAGTCCCCGATTCCGGTGCCCTACTTTGGTGTTGGATTTACTCTTAAACACATTCTAAATATCAGAGTTAATTAAAACTTTTTGCGGAATATAAAACTTCAATCATATATTACATAATCATTCAAATCTTTTCAGAACATTTAAACTTTTGTCCTTTAACATAATAAATAGTTATATTAAAACATCACATTCTTCTAAAGATGCTAGCCTCTTCAGTCCAATGCCATGTGTCTTCGTTCAAGTGAGTTGCATCAACCTATTCACCTGCGTGCATACTAAAAGTCAGCTACGTTAAGTGAGTTCTTGTTAATGAGGTAACATAAAATACATACACTTACCTTGATATATGCATCTGAAGATACATATTAAATTCTTTACTTACTATCTTTCTTTCATTCATTCATACATACATACATACATACATACATACATACATACATACATACATACATACATACTTTCACACTACATACATACTATCTTTTCTATCTCAAATATTATTAGGGTCTATTCCCTTCTTTTTCTATCTCAGATACTATTAGGGTTTGATCCATCTCCTTTTCTATCTTAGATATTATTAGGGTCTGATCCCTCTTTCCTTCTTTATCTCAGATATTATTAGGGTCTGATCCCTTTCCTTCACTTCAACTATACATACATTTCTTTAGATGCCCCTTTCATGTATGGAATACTTCCATACATACTTCTTATATCATTTATACACATTCACAAATCATACCTTTCATACATATATCATTCATACACATTCACATATCATATACTCCATATATATCATTCATAACATTCACATATCATACACTTATCACTTAAGGTAAGTGTATTAACTATTCACATTAAGTATGCACACAGCCCCGAAAACATAACAAGGAAATGGGGCTAGAAACTCACGTGTGTGTTGTATCTTTCTGAGTTAATAGTGATTCCTTTCTTTAACTGGGCTTAGCTAACTGTATATCAATTATATGTATCAGTTAACTAACCCTATGCACATCATTCAAGTTTCATTAGAAACTGATAAGTCTGGGCTAATAAAATTTCAAATTCTAATCGAATAGTCTGCTCATTCGAATGGCCTTCTGATCAGTTTAAACTTTCCATTCGAATGGGTTATCCATTCGAATGGGTTTATCCATTCGAATTGGTTATCCATTCGAATGGAGCCCTTATGCGATTGAACTCTTCATTCGAATCATCATCCCTTTGCTTCAGTATCCTTATTCGAACGGACTCTTTATTCGATTCAAAGATGTTTGTACCTTTTCTTATTCCTTTCTTCCTTTTCTTTCATTTGAATGCTCTCCATTCGAATATTATCTCATTCGAACGTCATGTATCGGTATTCGAATGCCAGTTCCGCATTAGAATACACCCACTGTAGGCTATTTATGCTCCTAATATCATTATTACTACATATTTTAACATCCATTCTCCTATTATAGCATTATATCACCTTTTAAACGTTTCCATTTCTTCCCTTGACTAAAATCTAGTCCGTTTATTCATAAAGCTTGAACCTTTTTTGGTTCCAAACCCGTTTAGGCTAGATCTAGGGTTTTTACATGAACCGTATATACTAACGAGTTAAATAATTCAATTTTAAACATCAAGTTTACACTTTTATAGTATAATAATACCCGACTTGCCTTCGTACCAAGTCTTAGGGCCAACCGTTCATAAAAACATAATCTTTATACATAACACGTACCTTTTTGACGTTTTAGGCTACAGATTAGCTTCAATATGTGCTTCTAACTTGCTTCTTGCTTGTATAATCAAGATCTATCACGAACTAGCCTCGGTTTTGGCTTCGGATCTTGAGCCGTGATATAGAGAGTGTTTGTGTGTGTTTTTGAGTGTGTAGGGAGACTAGAAGATAAGAATGAGGGTTCTAGGGTTTTAGGGAGGTTTAAGGAGTATTTATACTCTCTTAAGCCTATGGACCTAATGCCCATCACCATCCCTTATTCCATCTTTCAATAACCAAGTTCATTCTATTTTATTTTATTTAACTTAATTATATAGTAACACGCTTTTAAACAAACACAATTCTTTTTATTTATTACTATCAAAATTAGGATGTTACATGAGTGCTAATACATATTGTCACACTTACGGGTCAATGTGACCATATAACATTGTTTGTTAAGCCACATATATGCTTTTATGTGTGACTTAAGGCTAACGATGACATTAAAACAAAATGTGTGATCATTAACATTTAATGGTCACACTTTAATTATTTCATATGTGGTTAAAAGCTAATATATATGGTCACGCTTACGTTTTTATGTGACCACAAAGCATTAATTGATAGTCACTTATAATATTTGATGTGTGGCTAAAAGTTAATATTGACATCAAAACAACAAATGTGACTATTATTAGTTAATGGCCACACTTTATGCTCCATGTGACCATCAGCTTCACCTCCTCCCAATTACAAACCTAATTCATAAATATCGATTGAAGCTCATTACTCTTCTTCATCACTTTGCTTCTTTCTCCAAACTTCATCAACCATCCTGCGATCAAATCTAACGGGGGTTTCAATCGGAGTAACATGATTGCAACTTGAAGTTATTGTTGTTCGATTCGTCCTTCAATCACACTGTATGTGATTCAAGTTCCATCCATTTTCCAAAGGGGTTTTTTAAATTGAATTTGTTAGAACTTTGGCTACTTTTTTTTATATAATTTACAAAATGATATGTCCAGCTTCATATTCAGATATATAGCTAAAAATATTTAGCTTTATACCTTAAACTAAAAATTATACAGCAACATCAAACTACAATTTCTCCAGCAACATTAAAAAAAAAAATTTTAATCAAAAAGATTTAAATATACTAACATGATCAAAGTATATAAATCCACGATTAACTTGTATGTAAGATTGGGCCCTTCAAAATAATCTATCTAACAGTTTCGGCATGAATCTCATAATCAAATCATCAAGTTCATTTTGTGTAGCCACCGTCGAGCCTTGCCAAATCCGAAAAATAAATACATACAACTAGAACAAACAAACCAAAATCGGTTCAAACTAACGCAAAAAAAAACCAAACAAACTAACACGAACTAATACAAACAAAAACCGAACAACACGACCCCAACTAACCCAACCCGACAAAAGCACAAATAATGTCTTGTTGATTCTATAACTAGAAACAAATAAACAAACTATCTAAATGTATACAACTGAAACTTACATTAACGAAAAAAATTAAAGATGACTTACTGTATATTCATTTATCCATAAGATCTGGTCATACTCAAGATACATACATATATGTACTCGTCTAGCCCGTTTTGTACAAAACTTGTAGTTGGTCATAGTTTGAACTATTTTCATACTCAAACACACTTCAATAGGTACAATTAACCATTATACCAAACTTAACTCAAAGGTAATACAAATATTTGACACCGAGAAGTATTATATAAAAGTTTATTTTTGTCCAGCTATGTTCTGCGCAGCAGTGTTTAATGACTGATTTGACCCACTAACTGACCATGCGTTTCTTTGTTTCAAAATTATGCAGAAACTAGACTCATCAAAGTTTCCAACCCAAAAAGAATCACCTTAATCGGGCACTTGGTTGATTTTATACGATTTTCCGAAAACAGCCTAAAATCTGGACAGGAGCTGAAAATTCAGCATGCTAGTTATTTTCCATTTCGGCCAAAAGTGTATTGGTAGGCCCGTTTTCATGGTTTAAACCCAAATTAAATAATTGAAACATATTAGACACATAAGGGTGAATGTAGTATCTTTTAAAGTAAACTTAAAACCAACAAATATCACACGATATGAATAAAATTATTCACTTAGGCATTTTATCAAACACCCAGTGAGCATCAATTTGTCTAACATGATTATCACCATTCAAGTTAACATGAATTCTCTAATCCTCACCATGCATTACTCTTAACATACTACTAGTCCTTACTAATTATAACTTTCTATAACTAAACAATTATCCAAAATCAAAAATTTAGTTTTCTAATCAACAACATCATCATCATCATAAAATCGAAGGGTTTCCTTAACAGTTCATAATAGCGAGCTATAATCCATATGGTTTCAAGAAAATGGTGTATTGCAACCAGTATAATCACAAAATCACATGTGTAGCATAAAATCGAATACCAAAACTTTACATTTTTCAATTTTGCAAACGCTAAGTTAGGAATCACATATCTTGTCTTCTATTCCTCTTGTAACTCAATCGACACTTTATTTGTTGTTCAATTCATCATTAAAGGTTGGAATTTGAGGAAGATTAGTAACAATTCCCCTATTCATCTCTACTTGGAGTCAACCTCATCTACCAAATCACTTAGTTCTACTTTTTAATTGATAAAATGGTAGATTGAGTTTAGGAATTAGGGTTTCGTTTGCTTACCGGCAGCTGCTAACGAATAAGGGATAGAGAAGAGGTTTGGGGTCACCCTCTTCGCCGGTTATGGTTAGGGTTTGAAGAAATCTATGAGGGTTTAGAGACAAGTGGTTAAGGTGAAATCATCTTCGCCGGTCGTCGGTGTTTTGGAGGTGGTCGACGGTTTCGCCAGTGAGAGAGGATAGATGAAGAAAATGAAATTAGATGGAGGGAAGGGTGAAGGTATTGAAATTGGATGAAGGGAAGTGAAAAACGTAGTGAAATTCAATGGATGGAAGTGAAATGCAACATTGATATGTGTTAATTTTGAAATGGAGGGTTTGTGATTTTAGATTGCAAGTTTTCTCTTATTTAATTTTTATTTTATGACTAATGTTTAATAACTTGAAAAAAGAGAGTCATAATCTTCATTTTTTTCATTTATGACCGGTGCTTAATGACTCACAAAAAAGTGAGTCATAAATCTTTTAATCTTTAGAAAACCTGACTCATTTTTTATGACACACACATTTACGAGTCATAAATAGCCGTGAGTCATAAATTGTTAGTCATTAAAATCTATTTTTCTAGTAGTGGTTGCAATATCGCATACGTATCCTTCTAGTTAGGGATAAGTAGCAAATGGTTCTGACCATCAAAAGCCACGAATCTGACCCTTAGAACCATGGGTAGAACCTTTTTGTAAAATGTTTGGTTCGAGGTTATGAGATTTCAGGTATTCAAGGGTCCGGGTGTCACACCCCAACATTCGACGAAAATGCTGGGGCGTGAACTGATTGCTACAGCTCTCGAGGTACTATCATGCAATATTATAAATTTCAATATCTATTTAATAAATTCAAGTAAAACGAATATTCAATACAATATCCAAACAAAAACAAAAAGTGCATTAAATAAACGAAAACCATAAACATTTGTCTCATTTAATTTCGCTAATATTATTCCTTAAGTGATCTTCCAAAACTTGAACTTACTTCGCATCACACGATGACCTGCATATGCGTTAAAAATAAAGTAGATTTGTCAACACAAGGTTGAGTGAGCAACACACCAGTTTTAATGTACATATAATATAGAAATAAGTATGTCAACAAGTCAAATGAGAATAATAAATTAACCAAATGAGCAAGTATAAATAGGATGTCGAGAAGCAAAAAGCTATAACGACTGGCGTATGATCATACTATTATGAGATTATGTTGGACCTCTCCGAATGAGGTTCACGTAAAGCATGTAAGCACATAAACAAGTATGGTATACAATTCGTTAGCACATAAGACAATAGTTGCAGTTTTGTGTATAAATATATATGAGAAAAATATGTTTTACGCATATGTCCCCAAAACATCGAAAGGGTAAAATAGGGGAATGTGGAACTCACATCAATAGACGAACAAAGGTAAACGAGAATATTAAGAATGTGGGAAATCACGCGTTGACAATAAATTTTAAAAGGAACAACGAGAATACGAATACGTTTAAGTTAATAAACTAGATCGATTATGAAAGCTCAATAATTATAATCATTATTAAGTTAATATTATACCCATTTGTAATCAAAATTAATATAATAATATAATAAGATATAATATGCAAAATCATTAGTTTGTTTATATATAAGTAAAACACATCTTAAGATATTGTTAGTTTTATAAAGTATATAAATATATAAAGTATGTTAAAATATAAACGTAAAATACATCTTTTTAAAAATAATATTATTAGTTTGTCAATTTAAATTATATAAATATATTTATCTATGTAGTTTACTTGTTACATATATTTATATATCAAAATATTAGTTTTATGTTATTATATATACATATATATAGCCATATATGCTTACATATACATATATACACAACGTAAACGTGAGAAAACAAGTATCATAAAGTCAGTTTTCAATAAAATAGTTTTATTTGATTATTAATATTAATAATATACTTAATAAAGGTTTTTAAAAAATAAATATCAAAATAAACAGAAAAATCGGGGTGGCAGGGATCGAACCTGCGACCTGCCCCCTGAACCCATATGAACTAACCAGCTGGGCTAGCTAGCGACGTGCGATATAACCCAGAACTGATTTAATATATACAAACTGAGACATTACCAGATTTAATTAAGAACCTTAATATTAACAATCAATCAAATCTGTTAATATTAATCATTCCAGCCTTAGGGCTTTCGTTCATCACATTATTGCTATCGAAACCCAACAACTATATACCTTTATTGATGCTAAACGAGGGGTAATTAGACGCAAACAGTAGACGGCTAATGAAGCTGATGAACGAACGGCTAAACGACCAAAATAAAACAATTATTCATGGGGTTAAGAATGGCGATGGTGAGAGGATGCTGAGGGAGGGTTCTGTCACACCCCCCGGCCGAAGGCGGAAACGCCGGGGCGTGCGTATATTGAAATCATGCACATGGTATTAAATGTAATGACTCTTATTAAAATAAACCAACACAATGTTTAAACCAAACATAATTCAAATAAGAAGCAAGACATAACAATATTTATTTAGACGTCTAGGTCTGACACATCCCCTAAGTGAAACTTCAAGAATCTTCCTTAATTTCCATTACCTGAAAAACATGCGAGAGTGTCAACTAAAAATAGTTGGTGAGAACATAGGTTTTTAAATAGAAAAAAAATATGCATTATGTTGAAAACATTTCATATGTGTTAAGTTACTTTATATACTTTAGTGATTACAACCAAACCTCTGACACGATTAGCGATTCGTCTAATCCACGATTAGACTATTATGTTTAACGTTTAACGATCGTCGGATTCTGAACACACAAGCCTCTACCCGAGACCTGAGTGGGCGGGTCGGGCCAATAGTTCTATCATCATACTACCACGGGCTTAACAAGTTAATGGTTGTACATGCGATTAAGTATATACTTGTAATGATCACACACAATGAATATTATGAATAAAGCTTGAATCAAATAGCTTTTATAAAACATAGAATGAATAAGTTGCATGTTTCCACCCCAAAGTATAAAACGTTTAAAAACATGTAAAAGGGGCTATGAACTCACCTTGCTTGATGGATGAACACGAACACGCGCAAGAGTTAGCTGAACCGGTCACGGGATGCCCTAGATTAAGTTTCGATTTTTAAGTTAGTTAGAGTGTCGCATACTAGAATGTTCTAAACCAAGAGCATGACCTCCAGCAAGTTGATTCCCAGGTAAGAGTCACAGGTCCAATGGGATTATTTACGCCACTCTTGCCTTAGGCAGAACCGTTTGCTCGTCAGATACATACATACTCGGTTTATACTCTATTTGTATACTAGCTCAAAATGTTTTAAGAATGATTTTGATAAATAAGAAAGTACGAGGTTAAAAGTATAATATCTTATAGTTTTGTGTATTTATTATCATTTAGGAAAGTATAGGGTTCAAAGTGTAAATGTTATAGTTTAGGATGTTTATTGACATTTATGAAAGTATAGGGTTTAAAGTGTAAATATTATAACTTATGATATTTATGATAACTTTATGAGTTTTTGAAGATTATAAAAATATTCATAGTTGTTCATGAAAAATTATACTTTTGATCCAAGATCTTGAGAAAATAATTGTGATTTCTTGGAATAACATGATCATCAAAATCTTTAAAGCTAAAAGTAAGGGTTTTATTAACAATTTATGATGATCATGGTGACATTATATGAACAACTATGAAGGTTCAAAGGAAAACTCAAGAACATATGAAAAACAAGAAGAAATTCATAATATAAAGCAAAAATGTATAAAACATCAATGAAAAGCAAAGTAATTATAAAAACTTACTTGTTTATGCTTAGAGAGAAAAGAGAATGAAATTTGGTGTGAAAAATAATGAGAATGAGAGCCTCTATTTATAGTGGAGGTAAGAATGTTTGAATACAATTGAGATAGAGATAAAACTGGTTTAAATATTAAATGATAAGCTTAATGATAATAATAAATGAAAACTAATAATAATAATCATTTAAAAAAAGGAAATATTTGTGTGCATATGAAAATAAAGTGCACGGCACTTTTATTAATTTTTTTTTAAATTAAAAGAATTGGATAAACCAACTTGAGGAACAAGTTTAACTTAGAAGGTTCTAGAGTGTGTTATCTTTTAATCACATGATCAATTTAAATACTTAGGATAAAAATACTGTTAATAATAATAACAAAATATTTTGTTACATGTTATAAAATATTAATCTAGGCATTCCGGTTCAACGTGTAATATTAACGATTAAGCATTTTTATGATGAAATGAACATAGGATCATATAGTTATGCATACAAAGATAATGTTATTTAATAAATAACACATAATTCAAAAATATAAATGTAGATGATGAAATGAATACGAGAACTTTATTAAATGAGAAAAAAACTGGCGTTTATTAATAAGCAAAAATCCATAGATATTACAGTCTCCCCCACTTAAGGGAATTTCGTCTCGAAATTAAATAGCGGAGACTGGTTCGGATTGAAAAATATGAGGGTATTTCTGTTTCATTTGATCTTCAAGTTCCCAAGTGAACTCAGGTCCTTGCTTATAGTTCCACTTGACTTTCACTAGACGGATTCGACTTCGCTTGAGTTTCTTGACATCACGATCCACGATTTCGATAGGTTTCTCAACAAAGTGAAGTTTATGATCAATACAAATATCTTCAAGGGGAATAGGCTGAGTGTCATCGGATAAGCATTTCTTGAGGTTAGAAACATGGAAAGTGTCATGAATACCACGCAATTCCTGAGGTAGTTTGAGTTTGTATGCCACTGGACCAATCCTATTAAGAATCTCAAACGGTCCAACATACCTAGGAGCAAGCTTCCCTTTTTCCTAAATCGGACAACGCCTTTCCAGGGGGAAACTTTGAGTAAGACTTGGTCGCCAACTTGAAACTCAAGTGGTTTCCTTCGGTTGTCAGCATAACTCTTTTGTCGATCACGAGCGGCCTTAAGTCTTTCTCGAATGATAGCAATCCTATCGGAGGTTGTTTGGACGATTTCGGGACCAATAACTTGTGAGTCACCAATCTCGGTCCAACACACGGGTGTTCGACATTTCCTACCATACAAAGCCTCAAAAGGAGCACATTTGATGCTAGTATGGTAGCTGTTATTATAGGAAAATTCAATGAGAGGTAGGTGATCATCCCAATTTCCTCTAAACTCGATTACGCAAGAACGGAGCATGTCTTCTAAGGTTTGAATGGTTTTTTCGGTTTGACCATAAGTTTGGAGATGATAGGCTGTGCTAAGATCCACACGAGTCCCCAAAGCTTTTTGAAGGGATTGCCAAAAGTTGGAGGTAAAGCGGCTGTCACGGTCTGAGATTATGGATAAGGGAACACCATGACGTGACACGATTTCGTTGATGTAAATTTGAGACAACTTCTCCATCTTGTAGTCTTCACTAATAGGGATGAAATGAGCAGATTTGGAGAGACGATCGATTATAACCCAAATAGAATCATGCTTACGAGTGGTTTTTGGTAGTTTAGTGATGAAATCCATGGAAATTTGATCCCACTTCCATAGAGGAATCTCGGGTTGTTGGAGCAAACCCGAAGGCTTCCAATGTTCGTCTTTAACTTTTGAGCAAGTGAGACACTTCCCAACATACAAGGCTATATCCTTCTTCATATCAGGCCACCAATAGAATTCCCTAAGATCGTGGTACATTTTATCGGCTCCCGGATGGATCGAGTATCGAGTTTTGTGTGCTTCATCAAGGATAAGATTTCGAAGGTCTTCAGAATTTGGAATCCATATGCGTCCCATGAAGTAAAGAACTCCATCGGACTTAGTTTCAAATTGTTTTTCGGCTCCACGATCCAATTCGGCCTTGAGATTGTTTTGGGCTACCACTTGGGCTTGATCTTGAAGAATTCAGGCCTTAAGGCTAGTGTGAATGATCATTTCCATGGCCCGAATACGAGAGGGTTTAACTCTATCCTTTTCGGCTTAGGGCGTCGGCCACAACATTCCCTTTCCCCGGGTGGTAGCAAATTTCACAATCATAGTCATTGAGTAACTCGACCCAACGCCGTTGCCTCATGTTGAGTTATTTTTGGTTGAGGATGTGTTGCAAGCTTTTATGATCGGTATAGATGACACATTTAGTCCCATAAAGGTAGTGTCTCCAAATTTTAAGAGCGAAAATCACCGCATCTAACTCAAGATCGTGAGTGGTGTAGTTATTTTCATGGATCTTGAGTTGACGAGTGGCATAAGCTATGACTTTGCCTCGTTGCATGAGTACACAACCGAGACCTTGATTTGAAGCATCATAATAGACAAGGAAATCGTCATTTCCATCGGGAAGGGTTAAGATGGGTGCGCTACAAAGTTTTTGTTTTAGGGTTTGGAATGCGTCTTCTTGCTTTTGTTCCCAAATGAACGGCTTGCCTTTTTGAGTTAAGGTGGTGAGAGGTAAGGCTATTTTTGAGAAATTTGAGATGAATCGACGATAATAACCAGCTAGACCAAGGAAGGAACGGATTTTTGATGGGGTTTTCGGAGCTTCCCAATTCTTGATGGCTTTAATTTTTGCGGGATCGACATATATGCCTTTATCGTTAATAACATGACCCAAAAATTGAACTTCGCGAAGCCAGAATTCACATTTCGAAAATTTAGTATAAAGTTGTTCTTTCTTCAACAGTTCTAATGTGAGACGAAGGTGTTGCTCATGCTCAGTCTTGGTTCTTGAAAAGATTAAAATATCATCAATAAAAACAATGATGAATTTGTCAAAGTACGATTTGCAGATGCGGTTCATGAGGTCCATAAACACCGCGGGTGCATTAGTCAAGCCAAAGGGCATGACCATGAACTCGTAGTGTCCATAGCGGGTACGAAAGGCAGTTTTGGGTATGTCTTCATCGAGAATTCACAGTTGGTGATATCCCGAGCGGAGATCAATTTTTGAAAAAGAAGTGGCTCCTTGAAGCTGATCGAAGAGATCATCATTTCTCGGTAATGGGTACCGATTCTTGATGGTAAGTTTATTTAACTCTCGGTAGTCGATGCACATTCGAAAAGATCCGTCTTTCTTTTTGACGAAAAGGATAGGAGCTCCCCAAGGTGAGAAACTGGGTCGAATAAATCCTTTGTAGAGAAGTTCTTGAAGTTGACTAGAGAGTTCTTTCATTTCGGACAGGGCTAAGCGGCATGGAGATTTGGCTACGGGAGTTGCACCGGGTATAAGGTTGATTTGAAATTCGACTTGCTGAGAAGGAGGAAGTCCTAGCAAGTCGTCGGGAAAAACTTCGGGATAGTCCTTGACAACTGGATTGTCTTGAATCTTTTTCCCTTCGGATGTCTTGTCAACTACATGGGCTAAAAAGGCATAGCATTGTTTCCTCAAAATTTTACGGGCCTTCATACAAGAGGTGACTTTTAGGTTAAGATCAGGTTTTTCTCCTTGAATGATTAGTGTTTCACCAGATGGTAACGGGATACGAATGAGCTTCTCGGCACATACGACTTCGGCTTGATTACGATATAACCAATCCATTCCCACAACTAGGTCAAAGCTACCAGGCTTATAGGGAATTAGATCGATATTATGACAATGATCATGAAAAGTCAAGCTGTAACCGCGTATAATAGTATTGGCTTGGATAGTTTTACCATTAGCTAGCTTGAGGTGTTGGTACATAGATGTGAGTAGTTCATATGTATAAAGTCTGTAATCGAGTCTGTAATATTGTTTATGTAATTGTTTGTGTAACAGCGAAGTTGTTGACAAGTTCGCTTAGGCGAACTTGTTAACCAAGCGAAGTTGTTGACAAGTTCGCCTAGGCGAACTTGTTCAACGAGCGAAGTTATGGATAACTTCGCCTGAGGCGAAGTTGTCGTGTATATAAGTAACCTACGGGTTACTGTTTTGTGTTCGGTTTTTCTGTTAGTTTGTTTCCGTAATCGTGATAGCTGTGATCATTTCACGTGTCAGTGTCTGTAATAGACGTGGTTCGAGTTATAATATAACGTGGTTTCGTTTGTATCGTGTGTTCGTGTGTTAACTATTCTACGCTCGTATCTACCCACGCAGGGATTCCGCACCTGCGTAGATAGCGATATCCCGTGTACGATCCGTCCAGGAACCTACAATTGGTATCAGAGCCATCGGCTCGATTGTGAGGTTCGGGATTTCACGCGGGTGTAGAAAACGTCTCGTTTGACCTATTCGCGGGACGCGTTTTTGTTGGGATTGTGTTATACTCACCTTATACAGTCTTATTCAAGCCATCACACCGACCGGAAACTGCTAAATCGTTGAAAACAGATCTGAATATTTTCAGTGTTCTTCGGGCGAGGTTGCTGTTCTTCAGGCGAAGTTGCCGTCACTGGAAGTAGGGTTTCGGCGAAGATATAAGGCTAAGCGAAGTTATCCACAACTTCGCCTACCTCATAAGTTCGCCTAAGCGAAGTTATCCTCAACTTCGCTTACCTCCTAAGTTCGCTTACGTTAAGCGAAGTTATTCTCAACTTCGCCAGGTCATGCGAATTTAAGGTTTTTCCAGCGAAGTTAACACTTAAGCGAAGTTAGCCTTAACTTCGCCTATAGTACTGTTTGGAAGATTTTTTTAATTTTCGGGTTTTCTTGTTTTCGCGAAGATGTCGCCAATTAACATCTCTGAATTAGTCAAAATGGAAGTAGAAGCGGGGTCGGCTACTAAGGCCCCAAGGTTGATGAAAGGAACAGACTTCGTAGCTTGGAAAGATAGATTCATTCAGTATATTAAATACCAGGATGCAAAGATGTGGGTGTGCATCCAGGATGGATATATCCCACCGACAATGGAGTACGAAGGTCGTGATGTGGTTAAGAAGTACAGCAAGATGGAGGAAGAAGAGAAGAAAATGTATGAGGCCGAGAGCAAGGCCCATGCTGCAATTACTATGGCTCTTCCTCAAGAGGTTCTCCATACATTCCAGAAGTACACTTCTGCACGAGAGCTTTGGGATGCTCTTGAAAATAGATTCGAAGGGAACGTGGGTATTCGAGCCTCGAAGATTAAGCTGTTAAAGACCCAGTTCTCTGTTTTCAAGTATTTGAAGAACGAATCGCTCGATGATATTATCACCCGATATTATCATCTAATGACAGAGCTGAACAACTATTCAATTGCTTACAGAGAGGAGGAAATAGTTGAGAAGCTTCTCGATGCTCTCCCACCGAAGTGGGAAATGTATACTGTTCTAATGAGGGAAGACAAAGACTTTCCTAATTTCGATTTGGAGATAGCAGTAAACAAGCTCGGAACCTTTGAGCTTAATATGGTTCGTAAAGAAACACCAACGGATCAGGTTCAAGACCCTGGTATGTATGGTGCCAAAGTTAACTCAGGCTCAAGTTCGAAGCCTGACTCTGCTGCTTACTACTCCAAAGGAGAGTCTGCTTCTGACTCTTCTCATGAAGGAAATGTGTCTGTAAACATGAACGGTGATGTTTGCTTCGTTGCTGGAGGATCAAGTGCTTCGAAACCTCAAGCATCCACAAGTAGTTTCTCTCCCAGTGCTTCAAGTAATAACTATTCCAAGATGCCAATGCGTGTCAAATCTGCTGAAGAGCAGTTTGCAGTCTATGCATCTTTTATTGCTTCTTACGAGAACTACATACAAGGGAAGATTGTGGACCCTGCTGTTTTGGAAGAGGACTATGACCAGATCGATCCTGATGATCTGGAGGAGATGGATCTGTAGTGGCAGATGGCGATGATAGTCAGAAGAGTGAAGCGTTTCATGAAGAAGACTGGCAGAAAGTTCGTAGGTGGAAAGCCAGGATTTGACAAGTCAAGGGTGAGGTGTTACAATTGCCAACAGAATGGACACTTTGCAAAGGAGTGCACTAATGCACGGGTTGAACGTAGTCAGGGGAGGACTACACAGCAAAGTGGGAATAACAATGGGAATAATGCCATGATGTCTGATGCTGGTGAATACAATTGGAACATGTTCTCTGGAGAACTCTTTGAGAAGGCACACATGGCGAAGGTTGCAGCTGAGGAATGTTTGAAAGCTGCTGAAAATGAAGAAGCATTTATGGCTGATGATCAGAACACCGAGGTATGTACTAAACCTATCTGTACTAAGTGTGAGAACTTGTCTGAACAGCTTGCAACAATTACTGATCAGTATGTTAAATTGGATGCCGAATTTAAAACCTTGAAAGAAGATCATCACTTCACAAAAACAAGAGAAAATAATTATAAAATAAAAATTAAAGCTTGTGAAAAAGACGTTAAAAGTTTAAAAACAAAATTAGCTGAAAAAATTGATGTGATTGATCTAAGCTACGAGGTTTTAGAAGAGAAAACCAAATTAATCGCTGAAAAGGAAAAACAGATTGCTGACCACCAGGTAAAAGTGGTGGAACTAAATAGGAAACTGGAGCAATTCCGGAATTCCTCTGCTATTCTTGATCACCTCGTCAGTGATCAAGGTTCCTCACCTAAAAGGGGAGGAATTGGTTACCATGAGGTTCCACCACCATATAACCATAATTATACTTTCAATCCTAGTGTTCATGAATCTGTTAATTTTGTAGCTGATCAGACAGGTACTGCTAAGGAAACTGGTAAAGTACCGGAAGTCAGTAAAGGCGAAACAAGTTCGCCTGTCTCAAAAATTAAAATTTCAAGTCCAGTCTCATCTGATTTGGATAAGTCATCCGAGTCGGGTAAGACAAAAGAGAAGGAAGTATTACCCACTAGTGGAGAAAAGGTTAAATCAACTCAAAAGAGTACTCCACTCAACCCATATGTCCCACCTTATGTGAGACGTACGGGTGGTAATACTGCCTCCACATCTAAAACATCTGCTGAAAAGAAAGCTGAATATAGATGTTGTTTTAGATGTAATCAAACAGGGCACCTTGTTGCTGATTGCCCTCTGAAGCAGCGTTTCAGAGAGGTGAGGCCCTCGAAAACTGAGACTAAGGTTTTTAGTAATCGTTTAAATGTTAAAAATGAAAACCATTCAAATTTGAGATATAATACCGGTTTTCAAAGAAACACATCTCGTTTTCACACTACTAATAACCAAACCAACAGCTATAATTCCTTTAATTCTCTTAATGTTCGTCGGTTTGGTTGGCCTCACTATCAGTCTCCAAGGAGGTATCCTGTTAGGACTCGTGAAAATTTTCCTAATGCTAACTATGGTCGATCAAGGTGTGTGAGTTCTGAGAAGAAGGTTAGTCGACCCAAGACCAAGAGGTCTTGGGTCCCCAAATTTTAATAATCTCTTTTGTTTGTGCAGGAACAGTTGAACAGGGCGTCCAAGAATCTTTGGGTTGTGGACAGCGGCTGTTCCCGGCACATGACTGGTAACAAGAATTTGTTACAAGATTTAAAACCTGTTCAAGGAGCAAGAGTCAGTTTTGCTGGTGAGAGTGGTGGCAGAATAACTGGAAGGGGTACGGTAACTAATGGGAAGATGACGTTAGAAAATGTGAATTTTGTTGAAGAACTTAAGCACAATCTGCTGAGTGTGTCGCAGATTTGTGATAAAGATTATACCGTACACTTCACGAAGACTGATGCGATTGTGTTGAAGCCTGGTTTTCAAATACCAGAGGAGTGGATAGTAATGAAGGCCCCACGTGATCGAAATACTTATATGATGGATTTAAGTTCAACTGAAATGTCAACGGAAGAATCGTGCCTTTTGACGAAAGCAAGCGAATCGGAATCTGAACTGTGGCACAGGAGAATGGGGCACATTCATCTTCGGAAGATGAACCATATTGTCAGACATGGGCTTGTGTTGGGTGTTCCCTTAAAAAGTTTTAATTTTGAAGACAAATGTCTTGCGTGCAAAAAAGGAAAGCAGCACAAGAAGTCCCATCTCACCAAGAAAGTAAACTCAATTGCTAGTACACTAGAGCTGCTTCACATGGATCTCTTCGGTCCTGTGAATGTAAGAAGTCTAGGTGGTACAACTTATTGCTTGGTGATTACTGATGACTACTCACGATACTCGTGGGTATACTTCCTGAAATCAAAGGACGAAACGGCTCAAATGGTGAAGAATCTAATCACCAAAGTTGAGAACATTATGGATAAACGAGTGAAGTTCATCAGAAGTGACAATGGTTCTGAGGTTAAAAATTTTGAAATGGAGATCTTCTGTCTGTCAAGAGGGATTGAACACCAATTCAGCGCTCCGTATACTCCGCAACAGAATGGAGTGGCTGAAAGGAAGAATAGAACTTTAATTGAAGGAGCCAGAACAATGCTGGCTGATTCGAAGCTTCCGGTGGTGTTATGGGCTGAAGCTGTTTCTACAGCTTGCTATGTCCTGAATAGAGTGTTAACGGTAAAAAGACTAAATAAAACATGCTACGAGCTGATGCATGGAAGAAAGCCCAATTTGTGTGGACTTGAAGCTTTCGGGTCCCCGTGTTTAATTTTAAAGGCACATTCAAAGTTTGATGAAGCAGCCGATGAAGGAATCTTAGTCGGCTATGAAGTTGGGACTCCCAACAGGCGTGTCTTTAATACAACGAACGGCAAGGTTGAAGTGGTATGTAACACCAACATTACGAGTTACAGATCGCCAAGACCGAGCATCGGACCTCCTGGGATTTTCGACTATGATAGGCTCTTTAAGTCTTTTAACATACCTGATTTGGTTCGTACAGAAGAAGAAGAACGTGTTGCTACGAAGATGATTCTAGATGAGGAGGAAAATTTGGCACATAGACAGCTATTTGATGATTGTCAACCTTCCTCATCAAATTCTATCCTGCTGTCTCTCCTGAAGAAGAGTTTATCAATCCTTTTCACTCTCAGCCAGAAACAACCATTGATGAGCTCTCTACTAATTTAGAAGATAATTTGCATGTCGGTGCTGTGCCGACCACGAGAATTCACAAAGATCACCCTCTGGAGAATGTTATAGGTGATGTGTCCTCCAGTGTACAAACCAGAAGTAGCTTGAATCAACACACCTGTGTTTATACAAGCATTAAGGAAACGGGTATAATGAACGAATGTTTGTACTCATGCTTTATTAGCCAGATTGAACCGAAAAATTATCAAATGGCTCTTAAGGACAGCTCGTGGGTTGAGGCCATGCAAGAAGAGTTGGCTCAATTTAAGAAGATGGAAGTTTGGACTTTGGTTGAAAAACCAAGGAATGTGCATGCGATAGGCACAAAGTGAGTGTTTAAGTGCAAGAGAGATGAAAAGGGGATTATAATAAGAAACAAGGCGAGACTGGTCGTTAAAGGATTTAATCAGCAAGAGGGGATAGACTATAATGAAGTGTTCGCTCCGGTTGCCAGGTTGGAAGCGATAAGATTGTTTTTGGCGTTTGCTGCTTTCAAGAAGATGAAAGTGTTTCAGTTGGACGTGAAGAGTGCGTTCCTCAATGGGAAAGTTGATGAGGTTGTGTATGTTGAGCAACCTCTGGGTTTTCCTGACCCAGACTTTCCTGATCACGTATACAAGTTGAGCAAGGCGCTGTATGGATTACATCAGGCACCTCGTGCCTGGTATTCAACGTTATCGGACTACTTGCTAGAGAATGGTTTTGAAAGGGGTTTGATCGACAGTACTTTGTTTGTGAAGAGAGATGGAAGTGACTTCCTGCTAGTTCAAGTCTACGTGGATGACATCATATTTGCTGCATCAAGAGTCTCCATGTGTCAGGATTTTGAGGCCGTTATGAAGAAAAGATTCGAGATGAGTGCCATGGGTGAACTAACATTCTTTTTAGGTTTGCAGGTTGATCAAAAGAAGGATGGGATGCTCATTCATCAAACAAAATATGTTCATGATGTCCTCAAGCGTTTCAAGATGGAGGACTCTTCTCCATATGACACTCCAATTTGCGTCAACCACAAGTTGGGAGCTGAAGTAGACGGTGACGCAGATGTGGACCCAACTCTGTATCGGGCTATAATAGGTTCCTTAATGTATTTAACTGCTTCTAGGCCTGATATAATGTTTTCTGTTTGTCTTTGTGCTCGTTTTCAGGCAACCCCAAAGGAATCTCACATGAAGGGTGTGAAGAGGATTTTGCGGTATCTCAAAGGCAAGCCGAAGCTAGGGTTGTGGTACCCGAAGGGAGGAGACGTGGAACTGGTTGCCTATACGGATTCTGATTATGGAGGGTGCAATCAGAGTCGGAAGTCGACTACAGGAGGATGTCAGTTTCTCGGTGGAAGATTAGTTTCATGGCAGTGCAAGAAACAGACGTCAGTCGCAATCTCAACGTGCGAAGCTGAATATATGGCAGCATCCAACTGCTGTTCTCAGGTTTTGTGGATTCAGCAACAATTGCGCGACTATGGTCTGAATTTCTTACTCACTCCTATTTTAATTGATAACACTGCTGCCATCTCAGTAATTAACAATCCCGTGAAACATAGTAAAACTAAACATATTGACATTCGTCATCATTTCATACGGGATTGTGCTGAGAAGAAACTGATTAAGGTCGAAAAGGTCGATACGCTAGAAAATTTCGCTGACTTATTTACAAAAGCGTTTGATAAATCCAGATTTCAAAACCTAATTGAGCTGAACGGGATGATCAATCCCGAGTAACCATGTTTTTATTGTGTTTATTTAAAAAAAAAAAAAAAAAAAAAAAAAACTATTGCTTAAAATTAGTCGGTTACCTCAGTTTGATGGACATATCCTCGGATATGTTTTGGTCCTCGTTTCTACTTAGAGAATGAGGGTCGCCATTAACCAGACGACTGAAAGTGACCGGGGCGGTTATGATGTGTTTTCTTTCTGTCGCTGAAAATTAGTCGGTCATACTTAGTTAGAAGGACACATTCTTGTATGTGGTCGGTCCAGTTGATCCATTGGATCTTCAGGATTGCCGTTTACCTGAAGACTATGACGTGATCGGGGCGATTGAAGTCAAAAATTTTTTTTTAGGGAAATGAAATTACTTTTCAAATCTGTTACTTCGTAAGAAGTTCGTTAGCTATGTTAAACGGAAAATTGATCTAACCTTGGAAAATGATATATATACTGATTGTGTGTGCTTAACTAGTGAAGTTATTAGGCTTAAAAGGCTTTAGGACAATCATTGTATGTCATGGTAACTTTTTATGGTGCGTAAAAGTAGATGTGATACAAACTAATTTTACTTGATTTTACGTGGAAACTCCTTAAGAGTTTTGCGTGTCTTCATATATATCTTTTCGAATGATAGGCAGAAAAGCGATTCCCAGTCATACACGAGCCCATGTGTGTTCTGATTCCCGTGAAGAAAGCGTTTCAAGACACTGCAATGATCCAGATTCGGGACTTGCAGTAAAATTCTACTTTGAAGTCTATGTTGTTCAAAAAAAAAAAAAAAAAAAAAAAATTTGGAGTTATTGTAACATATTAGTGATCATAAATTCAAGACTTCTCTATCTTAGAGCAAGAAGAAGAACGGGAAACAGAAGAAGAATACATACAAGTTAATCAGACACTATGGGTCGAAGTCAACTCGGGATGACTTGGGGAAAGCCAAATACGCTTTGAGGATAGATAGGAGGCATCAATATTTCTGAGTTGTTGCCCACTTAAATTCTAAGGATTAATTGAACCTATCTCGTATCACAGAAACGATGAAAACCACTTTAAGTTATACCTGCTTACAACCTGTCTCTATATGTCATAATACAGCTAAACACGGATCTATGTGACAGTCACGTAGTTAGTATGATTCCTGTTAGGATCTTTTCTAAAACATAGCAGTCCCTGACTAGACTGAAATTTGATCCCTTATTCATTAAATTTTTATAAGTTTTTCCTATTTTTGTAGTTGTATTATTTTATAACTTGTTACTTAGACATGATCATTTTTGTTTAACTCTTTTTGGAAGTTTAAAATGTTTATTGCAAAATGTTCAAACTTAAAGGTTTGATTTTGAAATTATAGGCGAAGTAGTTGAATCAGGCGAACTTGTGCTTAACTTCGCCTAGGCGAAGTTATCCATAACTTCGCCTGAACTACACTGACCCTATATAAGGATTTATAAACAGTGAAAATCATTATTTTCAAAAATTCCAGCGAACTTAAACAGAACTTTCCCGGCGAACTTAACATCTTTTTCGATTTCGATCTTCGTTTCCAGTTTCTATTACCAGTTGAGGGTACGTATTGTCGATATTCCTCACAAACATGTTCTTTCATGGTCGTTTTTACCCGGTTCGAGACCTCGGGTCGTCGGACCTTCAAAATCGAAACTTTCAAAACATGTGTTAACGTGTGCATGGACATTCTTCTCATCCAAACATCCTTAAAATCATGTGTTTTGATGTCCTTGATCGTCGTACTTAGCCGAAATCACCGGATTTCCGGTGGTTGGAAACCTAACAGTCGCCGATTCAGATGAAGGCGAAGTTAGGGTTTAGGCGAAGTTATCCGCAACTTCGCCTGGGGCTTAATTTCGCTTGAGGCGAAGTTATCCTCAACTTCGCCTGAAGCTTAATTTCGCCTAACACTTATATTCGCCTGAGGCGATGTTGTGATAAGGCGAAGTTAACATCAACTTCGCCTAGACCATTTTACTTAAATTAATTAGACGAACTTACAGATGAAGCGAAGTTGTTCCCAACTTCGCCTCACCTTTAATTTCGCCTATACGTGTTTGATCACAACTTCGCCCATGGTATAAAGCGAACTTGTGAGTTTCTAAACGGTTATCTAACTTGGTTTGTTTAGTGCAGATATGGCTGCTGTTGGAGGAGCTGGTGGTGATGACGGTGACGATCAGAGGCAATTCTTTCCAGCTCATAACCAGTTCATCACTCTAGATCCAGATGCAAAAGGCGTGGAGGACTACAGGGAGATTATTACTTTTCTCCTGCGCTCAAGAATATTTCACGCTATCACAACTACCCTGCCTATTTCACTACCGAATATTGAAGACTTTTGGCAGACGGTAGAGTATGATTGCCGGGTTGAGCCCCCAGTGATGCGAGCCACCGTTAATGGTCAAGTTGTTCAGTTTTCCTCTGAACACATACGGGTGGCGTTGCAATTTGGAGAAGAAACAAGAGATGACCCAACGGAGTTTGTTACTCCTTTTCGTGATGGCGCGTTCCTAAGGATGGGGTATTCAGGTCTCTTAGGGGATACACAGCGAAGGAAAGGATTTTTATTAGATCAGTGGCGCTTCCTAATGCACGTCATGATAGTATGTATGTCAGGACGGAAGGCGGGCACTGATGGAATGGGTGCGACGATGCATTCTGCTATGACTGCCCTGACTTACAATAAAAGATATTCTTTTAGTCAGATGATCTTTTACGAGATCGATCGTCAGAGGAGGGCTGTGGCGCGTGAGCGGTTTACAATGTATCCACGATTCCTACAGATGATTTTAAATCATGTGGCTCCGTCGCTACCTCAAAGACGCCCTATTCGATACGTGGAATGTGTGACGAAACGTATCTTTGCACAGTGTCGCACTTCCAGCGCACGAAGCAAGCCTGAGCTCCGTCCCAGGCATACTCCGCTCTTTGGGTATCTTATAAACCCGGAGTATGTGCCTGCGGCGGGGGACGAGTTCAGAGACCCAAGACCACAACAGGCGGCAGCACCCCAGGCTGTATCAGCTGCGCCTGCTGTATCTGCTGCTGTGCCAGCTTCTGAGATTGATCTTGACGCCATGTTCGGCGGGCAAGGGTTGTTTGATATGGACCGATTTGATCCACATGAGAATATACCAGTATCGGGTCCACAAGCTGATTTTGATGATGTGATGGAAGAGGCCAGACAGATGATGGTGAGGCATGAGAGAACGGTGGGTAAGAAGAAGAGAATTGTTGACGACGACGATGAGGAAGAAGATGAAGAAGAAGCTGTGCGGCTAGTGAGAAACGCTCACGAAGGGAAACGACAGGTATGGGTGTAGGAGCCGGAGAGACTTCAAGGTTTGCACGTTTTGCTCCACCTGCCTTGTCTGGTATGTCCCTTGTTCCTACCTCTGTGCATGTATCGACTACAAGCGCTACGGTTGTTCCCGTAGTGGCTACATCTTCAGCTGTCATTCCATCGGTCACGGCCGTCCAGACGTCGGCTCCAGCAATTGTGTCTCTACCACCTCCAACGTTTACTCCATCGGTGGTAGTAGCACGATTTGTTGAGTCTACGGTCACCACTACTGCAGGAGTATCGGGTACGGTACCACCTGCGGACACGCCCTCTTCTGACTCGGAACGGATAGCTTCACTAGAGCGGATTGTAGCTGAGCAGTCAAAGACCATTCAAAGCCTAGTGGAAGCAAATCAACTGCAGGCATCCCTCCTGGCTGAGCACGGGAAAATCATAGATGCCTTGAAAGCGTTCTTGGCATCTCAGGGGGAGATGAGCTGTAGAGGAGATGAGTTGAGGACAAAGCGTCGAGAAGACCGAGACGATGATCCCAATGCACCGGAAGGTGCAGGTGGTGAGCTGCCAAGAACCTCTCAAGTTCTTGGGGCTTCCACAGCTGAGGGGGAGTCTACCGAAGCGGCTGGTGGTGATGATGTAGTGATGGTGGAGGATGACGTGATCGATGCGCTGAAGGAACTTGATGATGACATGTTCAGCGACGATGTGTTATTTGATGAAGATGTTCCGCCAATCAGTGAGATTGAAAAGATTGGTGCAGAAATTGTGGTAGAATATGTGATAGAAGAAGGGGAGATCGTTGAAGAAAACGTTGAACATGAGATCCCTGAGGTTGAGAAAGCCGGTGTGAGGGCTGAGATGGATGAGACTACTGAGTAGGAGGAGCAGCCTAGGTGGAAGGAAGGCTGTGCTCATTGGTTTGTCAAGACCAAGAAGCCTTCTGTTCCAGCCATGTTCAAGAAGAGCTATAACATTAAATGCTATGCTGAGGCGAAGAAGGGGATAATCTGTTTGATTTATGATGAACAGATCAAGTTATTTGTGGTAAAACGTTATGATGGCATTCAATACTTCAGGAGAATGTTGAGATCTCTCAACACGTTGCCAGAATGCGAGGTGAAAGATTTGGGAAGATTAGGCCTGATAAACAGAAGTGACAACAATATGGCTAGAATGATTGAGAAGATTGTGTGGAAAGAAGGCGTAAAAGATAAAAAGTTTGAACTTCTGAAGCCTCAAAAAGGGAAGTTAGTGGAAGATACAGAGAGGGGATTGAGAGCAGATGGCAAGCCATGGATGGTGATGAAGTACAAGCCGATCCGATGCATCAAGGAGGTTCCAATGAAGAATATGCCTCAAGATGTGTTGACGAATCTAAAATGGTGGTACGTTGATTGCCAGACTGCTGAAGCCGTGATGGAAGACGAAGATGAACAAGAAGTGCTGAGGGTGTACGACCCGATGCATCTTGTAAACTTATCGAAAGCTGATCTGAAGATGCTCAACGAGAAGAAGATATTCTATATTCCTGCTTGGAAGGATGAAGCAAGGAAATATCAGCGAGTAGTCACGGTGTGTGTGAGAGAAGGGGTGCACGCTTGAAGATACAGGATTACAAGACAAGAGCTGAAAGATCAAGATATGAAGCTACTGCCAAGGGGGAGTCTGTTGGTACATAGATGTCAGTAGTTCATATGTATAAAGTCTGTAATCGAGTCTGTAATATTGTTTATGTAATTGTTTGTGTAACAGCGAAGTTGTTGACAAGTTCGCTTAGGCGAACTTGTTAACCAAGCGAAGTTGTTGACAAGTTCGCCTAGGCGAACTTGTTCAACGAGCGAAGTTATTGACAACTTCGCCTGAGGCGAAGTTGTCGTGTATATAAGTAACCTACGGGTTACTGTTTTGTGTTCGGTTTTTCTGTTAGTTTGTTTCCGTAATCGTGATAGCTGTGATCATTTCACGTGTCAGTGTCTGTAATAGACGTGGTTCGAGTTATAATATAACGTGGTTTCGTTTGTATCGTGTGTTCGTGTGTTAACTATTCTACGCTCGTATCTACCCACGCAGGGATTCCGCACCTGCGTAGATAGCGATATCCCGTGTACGATCCGTCCAGGAACCTACATGAGGAAGTAAAGGAAGTCTAGTTTACTTGGTTTCAAATTAACGAGGGGTTCAAAATCAAAAGATATAAAGACGGATCAAGATTACACATAGATAGATTAGGGAAATAAAAAGGCAGATCAATACTCCAAGTCCAACAAGTCCGCTAATCTTCAAGATAGTTGTAATGGGCCAGCCCCATTTTCTAGTGGCATCATCCTCGAGCTCATCGTCAAGAAGTTGATTACTTCATACGAGCTATTGACTGATGAGGCTAAGAATTCTCCAATTGGGCCTATTAGTTCTCCATGGGTGGGGGAAGGAGTTCTCATCAAGCGGGCCTAAGTAATTGGGCTGTAAGTGGAGATATTTGGTGATGGAGGGTTCAACGACACGTCCAAATCTTCTAGCGAAATCTAGTCTTCGTCTAACGGTGGTAAGGGGATGTGGGAGTTTTCGGAAGGGTTGGCGGAATCAAAAGACATGCTACAAAGGGAAGTTAGTACATCTAATAGAACATAATTTCAACCTAAGGGACAATCTTAGACATAGGTCGGTTACTAACTCTCTACGAAACTGGCTCTGATACCAATCTGTCACACCCCCCAGCCGAAGGCGGAAACGCCGGGGCGTGCGTAGATTGAAATCATGCACATGGTATTAAATGTAAAAACTCTTATTAAAATAAACCAACACAATGTTTAAACCAAACATAATTCAAATAAGAAGCAAGACATAACACTTTATTTATTTAGACTTCTAGGTCTGACACATCCCCTAAGTGAAACTTCAAGAATCTTCCTTAATTTCCATTACCTGAAAAACATGCGAGAGTGTCAACTAAAAATAGTTGGTGAGAACATAGGTTTTTAAATAGAAAAAAAATATGCATTATGTTGAAAACATTTCATATGTGTTAAGTTGCTTTATATACTTTTGTGATTACAACCAAAGCTCTGACACGATTAGCGATTCATCTAATTCACGATTAGACTATTATGTTTAACGTTTAACGATCGTTGGATTCTGAACACACAGGCCTCTACCCGAGACCTGAGTGGGCAGGTCGGGCCAATAGATCTATCATCATACTACCACGGGCTTAACAAGTTAATGGTTGTACATGCGATTAAGTATATACTTGTAATGATCACACACAATGAATATTATGAATAAAGCTTGAATCAAATAGCTTTATAAAACATAGAATGAATAAGTTGCATGTTTCCACCCCAAAGTATAAAACATTTAAAAACATGTAAAAGGGGCTATGAACTCACCTTGCTTGATGGATGAACACGAACACGAGCAAGAGTTAGTTGAACCGGTCACAGGATGCCCTAGATTAAGTTTCGATTTTTAGTTAGTTTGAGTGTAGCATACTAGAATGTTCTAAACCAAGAGCATGACCTCCAGCAAGTTGATTCCCAGGTAAGAGCCACGGGTCCAATGGGATTATTTATGCCACTCTTGCCTTAGGCAGAACCGTTTGCTCGTTAGATACATACATACTCGGTTTATACTCTATTTGTATACTAGCTCAAAATGTTTTAAAAATGATTTTGATAAATAAGAAAGTACGAGGTTAAAAGTGTAATATCTTATAGTTTTGTGTATTTATTATCATTTAGGAAAGTATAGGGTTCAAATTGTAAATATTATTGTTTAGGATGTTTATTGACATTTATGAAAGTATAGGGTTTAAAGTGTAAATATTATAACTTATGATATTTATGATAACTTTATGAGTTTTTGAAAATCATAAAAATATTCATAGTTGTTCATGAAAAAATTATACTTTTGATCCAAGATCTTGAGAAAATAATTGTGATTTCTTGGAATAACATGATCATCAAAATCTTTAAAGCTAAAAGTAAGGGTTTTATTAACAATTTATGATGATCATGGTGACATTATATGAACAACTATGAAGGTTCAATGGATAACTCAAGAACATAAGAACAAACAAGAAGAAATTCATAATAGAAAGCAAAAATGTATAAAACATCAATGAAAAGCAAAGTAATTATAAAAACTTACTTGTTTATGCTTAGAGAGAAAAGAGAATAGAATTTGGTGTGAAAAATAATGAGAATGAGAGCCTCTATTTATAGTGGAGGTAAGAAGATTTGAATACAATTGAGATAGAGATAAAACTGGTTTAAATATTAAATGATAAGCTTAATGATAATAATAAATGAAAACTAATAATAATCATTTAAAAAAAGGAAATATTTGTGTGCATATGAAAATAAAGTGCACGGCACTTTTATTAATTTTCTTTTTTTTTAAATTAAAAGAATTGGATAAACCAACTTGAGGAACAAGTTTAACTTAGAAGGTTCTAGAGTGTGTTATCTTTTAATCACATGATCAATTTAAATACTTAGGATTAAAATACTATTAATAATAATAACAAAATATTTTGTTACATGTTATAAAATATTAATCTAGGCATTCCGGTTCAACGTGTAATATTAACGATTTAGCATTTTTATGATGAAATGAACATAGGATCATATAGTTATGCATACGAAGATAATTTTATTTAATAAATAACTCATAATTCAAAAATAATAAATGTAGACGATGAAATGAATACGAGAACTTTATTAAATGAGAAAACAAACTAGCGTTTATTAACAAGCAAAAATCCATAGATGTTACAGGTTCAATTGCAGATATTATGTTCGTTTATAAAGGAAACAGATTTTAGGGTTACGGTTTGGATAATACGGATAACGATGAACGATTTGAATTAGTAAACACGTTTATAATGTTTATTAGGTCGTAAATAGGATAAATATGATAATTACGAGATCAATTATCACCAACAAACGAAGATTCAAAGTTCAATTTATTGGATTACGATTTCGGGTTTAAGAAGATGAAATGAATACGGGTTTGAATCAATGGGTATCCAGATTGGTGAAATGGGTTATAACAATGTTTAAAAAAGACCCTAGAGTTTGAGGATGGAAACAAGAATGATAAATCTTATGACTTGGGTTAAAAATGTCAAATCATTAAAGATATAATTATAAACAAATAATTATTAATAGAATAATCAATTTAACTTGATAAATGAAATAAAATTTATAAAAATAACCCAAACATCGAACCGAGTCGGGTAAATGTTTAAGTTTGAAAACCCGAGCTGTTACAGTCTCCCTTACTTTAGGGAATTTCGTCCCGAAATTAAGAAATATTATAACGAAACCATTAAATAAAAAAAATACATGATATAGAACATTAGATAGTTGAAGTAACGCTCCAAATGAAAATCCGATAAGGACACTTATATATAGGATGTACCAGCGGCGTATCCACCATGTCCTTACCATCTTTGCATTTATACCATTATCTCAATTACTTACGGTTTTATATTACGACACACAATTATTTGGATTATGATTTCCGTGCGAGGACTTTTGTAATTATGTTTGCATCTATAATTACTTAGATCGTCGGATGGTCCACATAACTCACCCCATTGTGTGGGTTACAATACATTTGAGTAAAACATGATTTTTAGGAAACAAAAATTTTAAGGAGTTTTAATTAGAAAATCACAAATGTATAAAATAACTCCAAAAGTTGCAACGGATTTTACTAAAGTAAGAAAATCTTCAAGACATCGCAAAAATATGAGTATTTAAAATTGAAGAAGAGATCACTTATTAAGGTTAATATAGGTAAGGAAATAAGATATAAGTAGACTTTAATAACCAATCTATTTAAACAAAAGGGACTTTATTTATAAGATATAAGATAAATAGTTTAAATAGGGAAATAATTCAAAGCCATTAAGAGGCGTTACAATACAAAATTAAGAAAGACAAAATAAAATTAAGATAAATAAAGAAAATGGCAAAAGTCTTCACGTCCATTGAGTGGCTTAATTGGCATAACTTGAGGCACCGTGAGGAGTTGCATTCATAGAAGTAGGAGCAGTTAAAGTATATTGACTTGGGATAGCTTGAATGGGTTGAGCTTGCATAGCAGGGGCTTGAGCGGAGTAGGCTTGGTACACTTGAGCTTGCGGATGCAGGGTCTGATAAAGTTGGGTTAAGTAAGGTTGACCTGAATTGATATGAGGAGCTTGAAGGACATGAGGTGGTTGGGTTTGAACTTGGTGAGCATGGGTCATGTAGTAGGGTGTAGTCATGGTTCGGGCTTGATGGAAATGGATAAGTTGAGGGCACACAATACGAAGATGATTTGGGTCTTCACAATGATAGCAAGCACGGGTATTAGGAGCACCGGGTTGAGCACGTGTGGTGTCTTGTGCATTAGGCGGGATACGACAAGTGTTAACAAGGTGGCCATAATGGATGCATTGGGTGCAGAGTCGGCAAGGGGTTTGGGAAGAGTGATGAAAGTTACACTTGGCACATAGGGGATGAGGACCAAGGTAAGTCTTTTTGTTCGGGGCAGTTTGGTTTTGGTTAGGAGGAGGTTGGTTATTGGGTTTGTTAACGACATAGACTTTACGCTTGTTGTTGTGGTTATTATTGTGGTGATCGTTGTTGGAAGCAGGTTTGGGTTCGGCTTTAACATTACAGGATGAGTCGGTTTCAGTATTGTCAGGATTAGGCTTGGAATCCTTGCGAGACAAGGTTCCATCCTTGACATGACCGTCGGTGAGGGAAGCGGCTAGGTCCATAGCCTCACCGATGGTTAAGCGATCACGACTCGTCACAGCATCACGGAAAATGCTTGGTAAACCGCAAATGTAATTCTGAATGCCGCGGTTGTCGGGGGTTACAAGGTGAGGTACGATTCGGCTAAGTTCATGGAAATAGTTCGAGTAGGTAGAGTTATCCCCACTAACCTGTTTGAGTTCCCAAAACTCAGTCTCAAGTCTTTGAAGTTCGTGTTCCGGGCATAACTCCTTTTTCAATGCCTCCTTAAGTTCTTCCCAAGGCATGGATACGACCAAGTCAGACCCTTTGTCAGTCCTCAAAGCATTCCACCATGTGACAATTCGGCCCTTGAACTTGCTCGAGGCGAACTTAGTCCGTTTGGCATCGGGACATTCACAGTGGATGAAGACATTCTTCATTTCTTCAAACCATTGCAGCAAGGAAGTGGCATTGTTTGGTGCTCAAAAAGTTGCAGAAATCATAGTTATTTGGTGCATTCGAGGAGGTGGATGCATTGGAGTTGAGACTTTGGATCTAAGTGACTACCGTGGGCATTGTAGCAACGAATTCTTTTGTGATCCTAGCAGCCAAGCGGCGATCGCATGAACCAGATGAACGTTGATGAAGACGATGGTTTCTTAGAGACGACATTCTATAGGGACCAAAAATAAGGATTTATAAGTTGAAGGATAAGTTGGAGAAATCATTTAAATAATATAAGGTTAGTTGTTTTATGATAACTTTGCTCTTGCGAATAGAGGATGTTATGAGGAATAAAAGTAAAATATTGTAAAGTAATGGGTACATTGCTTAAATATTTATGAGTTGATGCGGTATAAAGTTTAATGCGTGATATCTAGAGGAGGTTAGTTTAAAAATTAAAATTTTGTTGATTAAGTTACTTTACAATAAACTAACAAAACATAAATTGCGCGTTGGCCTCCCATGAGCTTTCCATGGCAGTTTGAATGGCCCAACGAAACTAACGAATAAAACAACTGAGTTTGACAGCCCATGAGCGTTACTTGACATATTAACTACCCCAACTAATTAACGAATTAGCAATGCAATGAAGTTTGTCGGCCCAATGAGCGATACATGTGTTTTAACCGACCAAACTAAATAACGAACAAACGAGAGAAATATGAGTAGTTGAAGCATCCCGTAAACCACCACGTATGATGAAATCCAACAAAAACGTAAAACAAAGTGAGAAATGGATAGTAGGAGTGCCCATAGGTTCCATGGATTTTTCCACCCAACTAAGCTTTTAAATAACGAAACACAAAAATCAGAAAAAAACGAGTTTAGCCACGAATCATCGCGAATTTGGTTTAAAAATATATTATGGGAATGCAACCACTAATGTGGTTACTGTTGACAGCCTAGGGTGTCGGTCATATGGCATTTGTGGGTCTCGCTCGGATCCTTAGGGTCGAGTAGTATGGTCAAGTTATCCTCTAGGTAAGGAATATCGTCTTACCTTTGGTTCTTGGAACCGTTTTGCCAAGGCCCAACTCACAGTTTCTCCCCCCCTTTCAGTTATTATAGGGACATGCCACATAACCTAGCCCTAAGATGAACGAGCAAAAACAATAGGTGAGAATTCTTAAGTAATTTCCTGAAAATAAAAGCAATCTAATTTCGAAAAGTTCTCTTTGAATGTTGATGCATAGCCTCAGAGTTTGTGTGTGTGTGTGCATAACAATACAATAAATAATAAATAAATAACTACCTAATAAAGTTGTAAACAATTTAATTTAAACACATAAAGGTAAAAAGATAAGCACGTATGGGGCTCCTAAGCATGTTACTATGGCACCACTAACGACTTATCTTAAACTTGTGGTTCTGATACCAATCTGTCACACCCCAACCTACGACGGAAATTCCGGGGCGTGAACTGATTGCTACAGCTCTTGAGGTACCATCATGCAATATTAAAATTTCAATATCTATTTAATAAATTCAAGTAAAAAGAATATTCAATACAATATCCAAACAAAACAAGTAGTGCATTAAATAAACAAAAACCATAAACAATTGTCTAATTTAATTTCGCTAATATTATTCCTCAAGTGATCTTCCAAAACTTGAACTAACTTCGCATCACACGATTACCTGCATATGCGTTGAAAATAAAGTAGATTTGTCAACATAAGGTTGAGTGATCAACACACCAGTTTTAATGTGCATATAATATAAAAATAAGTATTGCAACAAGTCAAATGAGAATAACAAATTAACCATATGAGCAAGTATAAATGAGATGCCGAGAACCACAAAGCTATAACGACTGGCGTATGATCATGTTATTATGAGATTACGTTGGACCTCTCCGAATGCAGTTCACGCCCCGGAATTTCCACCGTAGGTTGGGGTGTGACGCCGGGTCAGACCCTTTGATAATCCCTACTACTGGTATAATTAAACGGGTATAGTTGTGTCATCGACGGGTTAGGCGAGTTGTACCTCTTAAGACACAATTTAAATTATATATGCATAATGGCCAATTAGAGATTTCAAGGTATGGTCCATTAGGACATGTATGACTTGTTTTTGTCTATTATGGTCTAATATGACTCCCTATAACACGATATAACCCTTAAATGTCTAATGTTACATATCACATGCCATAATAGGCCACTAAGAGATTTCAAGCCCTAATATGGCCCATTAGAGCGACTATGACATGAAAAAGGCTATAATGGGCCATTAACATCAACAAGGCCCAATAAGATCTATTGATGAAAGTATCACATGTTATCGGCCATTAACATCTAACTATGACTAATGACATTCCTATACAACCTTCTTAGAGAAACTATGATGTGATAAAGGCTATGATGGGCTACAAACACCAGTTAAGGTCCAATAAGGCCTATTGATTAAAGTATGACATATTATTGGGCGTTAACCAAACTATGACTCACTAAAATCATATTAAACCCTTTTAGAGCAAATATGATATGATAGAGACTACAATGGGTCACTAACAACAATCAAGGCCCATGACAGCCCATTAATGCGAAGTATGACATGCCACTGGGCGTTAACACCAACTATGAGTCACTACACTCCTATATAACCTGTTAAATTAACTATGACATGATAAAGATATACTGGGCCATTAACAACAATCAAGGCCCAATTTGTTCCATTAATAAAAAGTATAACATGTTATTGGGCGTTGACACATGCCTATGGCTCACTACACTACTAGGACATGATAGATGATATAATGGGTCACTAAGACCAATCAACGCCATTTGATAAGACTAACTATGACTCACTACACTCCTATACAACTTGTTAACGTAACTATGACATGATAGAGACCATACTGGCCATTATCAACAATCAAGGCCTAATATGGCCCATTAATTAAAGTATGACATGTTATTTGGCGTTGACACATGCCTGTGGCTCACTACACTCATATACAACCCTCTTGTAGCAACGGGGACATGATAGGTGCTATAATGGCTACTAGTACCAATCAAGGCCCATTGATGAATGTATGACATGTTTTAAGCGTTAACACCTAACTATGACTAATTGTAAAGCCCCGTTACCGGTTCCCTACATTTGGTGTTGGATTTACTCATAAACATAGTTTTAAATATCAGAGTTAATTAAAACTTTACGCGGAATATAAAACTTCAACCATAAAACATTACATAACTTTCAAATCTTGTCTTATCAAACATTCATAGTCGTTTAAAAGCAAAACATAGTCTTTAAAACATCACAACATTTCCTTGAGACGCCAGTGTCTTCAATTCGATGCCATGTGTCCTCATCAAGCGAACTGCCTCATTCTACTCACCTGCGTGCATACTAAAAGTCAGCTATGCTGAGTGAGTTCTAGTTAATCATACATCATACAATACAATCACTTACCTTCAATTACGCATCTGAAGATACATAATAATTACTTTACTCATTTACTTTCATTACATAATTTCATACATACGTTCATACTTTATTATTTTCATACTGTATAATTACTGTCCTTTCTATCTCAGATATTATTAGGGTCTGATCCCTTCCTTTTCTATCTCAGATATTATTAGGGTCTGATCCCTTTCTTGTCTATCTCAGATATTAGTAGGGTCTGATCCCTCTTTACTTATCTATCTCAGATATTATTAGGGTCTGATGCCTTTCTTCTCTATCTCAGTTATTATTAGGTTCTGATCCCTTACTTCTTCATCTTCGTACATTCTGTCTTTACATACCCATAACATACATATACATACTTTACTCATTCATACATATTCATATATTGTACATATATCTATCATACACATTCATCTATCAAATACATACCTCCCTTGTCGATACGTGCAATATCCGAAGATTGTTCTCGTACCGTCAAGATTTCATTCACATTCAAGATATACGAAATAAACATATAAATCATACATGGCATACACTTACCATTTAAGGTAAGTGTATTTACTATCACATCGAATATGCACACAACCCCGAAAAAATAACAAGGAAATGGGGCTAGAAACTCACCTGAATGCGGTTACGTTCACCATTAATAGTTATTCCCTTCTTGAGCTGTCCACGGCTAACTGTATAATATTTACATGTATCAATTAACTATTACTACTCATATCGTATTTCTATCTTTATATAACCCACAACAAACGGGGGTCCGGGGGTAGCGCCCTTGGAAGCGGGGTTCTAGGGGCGGCAGCCCCTAGCGGGATCCAAGAGGCAGAGCCCCTGGCTGGGGTTAAGCTGCCAGGTCAGCTTGGAGAAATTTTATTTTCATTAACTGTCTTAACACATTTTCCATTAGAATTTTAATTTATTTTCTAATTCGTTAACTCATTTGCTATAACGAATTAAGCCTAATTCATTAACTAATTCGTTACTCTAGTTCGTTATGTTAACATGGTCTGATTCGTTATCCTAGTTCGTCATCTTCTCATCATCTGGTTCGTCAATCTGATTCGCTATCTGAAGATGACTTGATTCGTTATTCTAGTTTGGTATATGAACACCATCTGATTCGTTACCTTGACATCACCTGATTCGCTTGCTGATTCGTTATTAGAATCTAACGAATGGATAAATAACGAATCAAGGGTTTATTCGTTATCAAGTCACACGAATTAAGGGCTCATTCGTCATGAACGCGGAAATATAACAAAAGTATAATTACAAAATAACTTATAATAAAATATACCTTTCCTTATTTATTAATGTTGATCAAATGAAACTCATGTTATTTCAATCAATAATTAATAAAGAGATTTATTTGTCTCGGATGTCAGTCGTGTGTTTATCAATGACTACTTATTTGAAATTGAAGAATACAAAAACACTTATATAACAAAAAACTGTCTATTTTTACTTCCTATATATTTTTATTAATATTTTTGAATATGTTACATATATTTAATAGCAATATTTGTCATTTGCAGTTTGTTTGGATTGCTAAATGGCAATGATTTGAACATTCGCATACCAATTCCATTGAAGTTGTCATCTTTTGATGAAGAGTTTTTAAAAGCAAAATTTTTCAATAATATTTGTGAGATTTACACAATAATATTGGTAACCTGCTGGTTATATTTTTTAAAGTTTCTTATTGATCTCTTATATCCTATTGAATAAAAATTAATTAGTTTATTGATTTTGTCATCTGAAAAGTATCATCTTGCTCGGAACATATTTGTGTTGGTTGAATGTGTTGTATATTTATATGGTTTGTTGATATGCTTTGCCACCTGTGTGTAACACATGCTATACCTCAGTTTAAACATTAAAGTAGAATTAAAAATAAGAACATAGCCACTTGAATTAGGTCAAATAGATGAATAGAACTCAAAATACGAGATTTTTAATATTTAAGTGAGCTAGTACTGTTCAGAATCCGAACGCTGAATTAGGAGTCATACTGACCAGTACACTCAAATTATTAATACAAACATAAATGTCTTCTGGCCTGAAAGCTTGTTTTGACTAGAAGGTATAGTAATTAAAAAGGTACCAAAATTTGCTTTTAGAACCTTAAATGGTTCAGAAAGCAATCGAGCAATCGATCGACCAAACTCCATAAATAAGTATAATTGATTGAGGGATTTTATTATTTAGGTAAAAATACACGTTTTATCAAATGACAAATTAAATGGAAAGATAAAGGAACAATGAGAAAATACGAGTCAAAGAGTCTTAAAACACCAAAGCAAACCGAAGAACAAAGATTCTTGAAGAAAAACACCATGAACACCATATGCACAAAAAATAGAGATGGAGGCCGAGTTTACTTAAGTAACTAGGGTTTTGGAGGCTAGGGTTTTAAGGGAAATAATTTAAATTTGTTTAATAATAGTATAATAAGTAAACATGCTCGTTTAGGAAGTAAATCAAATAATAAACTCGAAAATTGAAGGTTACATGTCGTTAAAATTGGTTAGGAAGATATTTGGAGGATCGAAAACGAATAAATGAACAAAAATCGATGTTTGCAAATCTAGAGCATATCACTCTACGTGAACAAAAGGGGAGAATCCCGTCGCGCTACGCTACTAGTAAGGCTTTATTAGATTTCCAAAAATGTCATTTTTAGTCCCTGAATTTCTATAAATATGTTTTTAGCCATTTTAAGCGATTTCAAGGGTTTCTAAAAGTTGTTTGACGAGTTTGAAAGTTATGAGGGTATTAATTTAAACCAAGTTAAATACTAATAAATGCAAGATTTTATTAATACAAAAGATTCAAATTACATTCCCGAGTCAGGTAAATGCAAATGAACATAATTACGAAATACCAGAAATGTTACAAATTGGGTCCTAAATAAAGTAGGAATAGAGAATTGAAGATTTTATAAACAACCTTGCAGAATGATGTATTACACTAGACACGATCATTTGGTTGTTAATTAAATTCGTTAATGATAATTACTTTATGTCATAGGCCACTAGATTTAAATTGGGTGAAGCATATCGATATGTGAATCTAGTATCATAAATGAAATCTATTTATTGCGGAAGGATTCATAAATTTTGAATGACTCCAAAATTTGCCAGTGTGATTAAAATTTATAAATGTAGCTCATAAAGTATGTGTAAGACCAAAAAGTTATGACTTGTGATATCAAATTACGAAACCCGTTATATATTAATAGTCAAGTTAGTTAACAAAGCCGACAAGAAAACCAGACACGAAACGAAAGCTTCGGGACGCGCGTTTAATTCAATGGGGTAAGGCTTCTAGAATATGTTATGTTTAGCTATAAATAGGGAATTGTATTTCTAATTATGTGTGTGTTGTGTGGTGTAAATTATCCACCCAAGGGGAACTCACCTTGGTTGGGTCGGTTCTTTATTAATGTTATCAATCTTTTAACTGACAAAGAGAGCGTGCATCTATATCTTATCTTTACATTTTATTTATGTTCAGTCGTTTGACTTACCACACCCGTCTCGACATCTTGTATTAAGAGCAAAACCGTTCGTAGGGTCGTTTTGGGATCTATAAGTGATATAGAGCGGGTTGAATCTTATGATTCAATTTTTCTCTTGGTATTCGGGTTCTATTTCCGCTGTTACCCGAACCGAGGCGTTGAAAACCCGTTGAAGTTTGAAAACAAAGTTTCTAGATCTAGAATTATGGTTGGAAATAAAGTGGAAAATAAGCGTGTTTTAAGCTTCTACTTGTATAACTGATCTGGATGCTCGAGATCTACGCATGCCAGAACCAGGCGTTTTGGGACCATTTCACCATATGCTGAAAATTTGACGACCCTGTGGTTTTCCCCGGCGACGATTTTGAAGTTGAAAATGTAAAATATCAAATTCCGATATACGAGTGTTGGGTATTTCGGGTCGTAGCAACTGTTGGATGAAGATGTGACCGATGGGATTTCCGGTAACTGCTGGCGGTGGTAGATGGTGGTTGTGCAGGTTTCAATTTATAAAAAAAGGTTCAAAACGATTCGAATCAAATCCATTTGAATCGGATCATTTTTCCGGCCAACGGTTTTTCTGGCGACGACGTGGAAGAAAGAAAGAAAGAGAGGAAGAAGAGAGAATACGGGCGCGACCGGAAGAAAGAAGGAGTAAGAAGGCGGCTGACAGTGTTTGGAACCGCGGCTTTCTGGCGGCCTGTCACCGGTTCTTTTTTCAGTGACAATAGATCGCAGCGGAGTCCGCTTCAAGATAAGGAGTAAAATGTCCATCGTGATGTGGAGGGGTGGTTGAAGTGATGGAAATGATGGAGTATGGTGGAAGACGACGGCGAGTCCGACGCCTTATAGACATCTGGCGGTGATAGATGGTGGTTGTGTGGGTTTCAATTTACAAAAACAACGTTCAAATCGATTCGAATATAATTCATTCGAATCGAATCCAATCATTTTTACAGCGAACACGTGGAATAAAGAAAGAAATATAGGAAGAAGAGAGAATATGGACGCGACCGGAAGAAAGAAGGAAGAAGGCGGCAGACGGTGGTCGGAACCACAGTTTTCCGCCGGCTGGTCGTCGGTTCGTTTTTCCAGTGACAATGGATGGTAGCGGCGTCCGTCTCCGGAGGAGGAGTAAAATGGTCGTCGTTATGTGGAGTGGTGGTTGAAGTGATGGCGATGATGGAGTATGGTGGAAGACGGCGACGGGTCCGACACTTTTCCGGCAGCTGTCGTCAGAATTCGTTTCTCCGGCAAACCTTTTCCGACGCCGAATTGAAGGGTAGCGGCTCCTTCACTTTTGCTCACCAAAGTGTTATATTTTTGTTTTGCCCTAATCTTGTATCATCTTGTTATAAGATGATATGAGCTGGAATTATTGTTAGGGCCTGAGGAGCTTACTATGGGCTAAAAGGCTGGGTCCATTTAAGAGCATTCTTGGGCTGCATGTTTATTTAAGTTTTGGGTTGGTTGGTTAATATTTTTTTGCCTGATTATGTTGAACAAATTTTGGGCCAAGAGATAACTATTGTTCGGGGCTGACCAATTTGAAGAAAGTCATAATTTGCTCGGGTTTTCGTCATTGTTGGACCGTGGCCAAAGCATATTATTTCCATATTATTTTCAAGGCTCTTTAAAGGGAAATAATAAGCTTTAATATTTAATGGTTCTCCCCGGTAGTTCTTCTGAACCTATACTGCTTAAATATCCGAAATGGATAAAGAAGCGATAACTCCTTCATGAATGAATTGGGTGGATCATATCTTCACGGGGTGAGTGAAGAGTCTTCGGCTTTATCAGGTTGACTCATGAAGATTCGAGACATAATTCAACAAAGTTTTTGATATCATAAGTCAAGGGGGTGATTGTAAGGCCACTTGTGATATCAAATTACGAAACCTATTATATATTAATGGTCAAGTTAGTAATTAAAATTGACGAGGAAACCGAACACAAAACGAGAACTTTTGGATGCGCGCATAACTTCAATAGGATAAGACTTCTAGAATATGTTATGTTTATCTATAAATAGGGACTTGTAATTCTATTTATGTGTGTGTTGTATGTTGTAAATCATCCACCAAGGTGAGCTCACCTTGGGTGGGTCGGTTCTTCATTAATGTTATCAATCTTTTAACTGACAACGAGATCGTTCATCTAAATCTTATCATTATGTTTTATTTATGTTTGTCCTTTTGATTTACCACACCCGTCTCGACACTTTGTATCAAGAGCAAAACCTTTCGTATGGTCGTTTTGGGACCTACAATATGCATAATCCATTCGGTTTCAAATCCTAATGTTTTTACACCCGTTAAACATGATCAATTGCTTGTTAATTAAATTCGTTAATGATAATTACTTTATGTCATAGGTCCATTAGTTTTAAATTGGGTGAAGGATATCTATTTGTGAATTTAGTATCATAAATGAAGTCTATATATTTCGGAGTGATTCATAAATTTGAATGACTCTAAAATTTGTCAATGTGATTAAAAGTTATAAATATAGCTTATAAAGTATGCATAATCCATTGGGTTTCAAACCCTAATGCGGTGTTTGTTATGGAGGAATGTAATGAGTCATTCCAAAGGGATGAAAAAAACTTGTTTGTTACTATGCATGAATGGAATAGATCATTCCGCAAGGAATGAAACTTCTTTCATCTTTAGGATTTTCATTCTTTTGTGTGTGGGTGTTTTATTTCATTTTTGAAATGAATGAAAAAGTCAAAAGAGTCAACAATCATGATTACTATTATATAATTATAATGATATTATAATAATTATAATTTCCAATTATAGTTATTATATTATTATTATATAATTATTCATTATTGTTTTGTATATTATAATATAACTATTATTATATTAGAACTATTACTACATTATCAATTTTAGTTTTTTTTTAAAATTGATGAGTTAACATTTCACAACGCACATACGTGATTCAATGTTGTTACAATTAATTATATTCGGTTTAACAATCTCGTTGCAGATGAGGGTCCTAAAAATTAGTTATTATGAATATTTATATTATTATTATTAATACTATTTATTTTTTTATTATATTTTATTACTACTAAAATTAATAATAATAATAATAATAATAGTAATAAAGTGATTAATCATTCTATTCTTACTCTATAACCAAACATGACAATGGGATGATAATCTATTTAATTTCTTTGTCCATTTTATTACCTTATATATTTCATTACCACATACCAAACATACCATAATGGGTATGCTTGGTATGTGGTAATGGAATATATAAGAGAATGGAATGAACAAGAGAATGTAATAGATCATTACCATATCTTTATCTTATTTGGTTAACCTATGTAAATGGAACGAATTATTACTTTTTTTGTTTGGTAGAAAAAAGATGCAAGAATGAAATACAAATGACAAATATACATACTCAAAATAAATAAAATTTACAAAACAATAGAAAAATAGCAATGACGACTGTGGCGGTAGCTATGGTGGGTTCGATAACAATGATGGAGACGACAATGGTGGTGGTGGCGGTTGGTAGTCGTGGTGGTACAATGTTGAGGGTGTTGGTGGTGGCTCTAGTAAGGTGGTGGTGGCAGTCATGTGTAGTTAGGTGGTTGCGGCGGGGACGGCGATGATGGTGGTTGTGGTGGCGGGTGGTCACACGGTTATGTTGGCGTGCGACGATGGGACAATGATGGTAGTCAAGTGGCGGTGGTTGTGGTGAAGGCGATGGTGGTGGCATGGTGGTTGTCAAGTGGTATTGTTTAGGGAGTTCGGTGAAGAAGGAATGGAATGAAAGACGGGGTGGGGGTAATTGAGAAGAAATAGTTTTAATGGAGTGAGATTTATTTTGTAATGGTGGATTCCATTTAATTGACCAAACAAACACCCACTTTTTTCATTCCATCTCATTGATTAATTATATTCCACCTTCCATTCATGCATGCTAAACGCTACCTTATTTTGACATGTTATAGCAGAAGTGTGTGTACAAACTGATCCAAAACAAGCCTTAGATCGTCCGCCAGGAGTTCAGATGCAAACTAAAATAAAACAAAACAAACCATAAGGTGTTTCTAAAAAAACGCATACCATTTCGAGTCCACAACTTTTAAGTTATAACCAATTTTCAACAACGAGCCATCGCTAGATTCGATTACACAAGACCCAAAATCGAACATGCTTCAAATCACCTCAACCCGAAGACTCGATAGGAAACCTAACAGTTTGAAAAATGAAGGGGCAATCAGAGATTGGATGCAATTGGTGACGGTGACACAACGATAACCTTTGGTGGTGGTGATAATGTGATATTGTGATTAAGATATTGGAGTTTTCTGCATTCAAGGAGAAACCTGATTAGCCCTTATTTATAATAATCATAGAGATTGTATCTATGTAAGCGGCTTTTGAAATTCTAAACCCACTTATGGATTTCTATTAGGTGTTAGATTTATTTAAATATCTTACTAAAATTCCAAATCTCAATTATGTCATAATTAATTAATTAATTAATTCATAAATAAGTTTGTAGGCCTAATTCAAAGTTACATTTTATGGTACGGAAAAGTTACTAATTAGTTTCCACCTAATTCTTCACCTTACTTGTAAAAATCAAAAAGATCAATAACAACACCAATAGGCCTCAATGGTGGATATTTCTTATGGTAGAACCATCTAACATATTTCACGAATTGTTTTTTCACCTGCAAATTCTTTTTTTTTTTTTATGAAATTTAACTTCTAAGGTATTATCCCTTTTCAATTTTTATTAATCTGGTTTTTTGATCTTTGCTTTCAAGTCACCAAAATGTTAAAAAACATCACATGTTAGGGGTGTTTTGGTGAGCTTTTAGATTTGCTTATTTGCCTTTTGAAAAGCAAAAAACACTTTTAAAAAGCTCCAATTTAGGCGAAGCTTTGTCAAACATTTTCAAATTTTATTTTATGCTAACAATAAATATTATATTATACAACACGTTAGCATACAAAATTGTAGGTATGTATCAAAGCTGTAGTACAACACCAAAACCAAATATTCGATCAGTTTCATTGCTGTCAAATGTCCAGTTATCATCAAACGCATCTATTTGCAAGTTTTTTTTTTTCATAATTCTTATTTCATTCTAATTTTTCTTTTCATAAAAAAAGCTTCTTGAGTGTGGCGAATCAGTTATATGCATAACCTTTTTTTATTGATTTTCAGGTCCCCAAAATGCTACGTGTGTCGCGTATCAGCCGTTACTAATCTGTTTTCCTCTTATGATCAAGAAAATGTCAACTCTCGAACAGTTACAACATTTCAAACAAACATTGCCAAAAATTCGAATCAGCCTCCTTTTCTGCTCATTTATATAACTTTATTTTATGCGAACAATAACTAGTGTATCATAATACGTTCATAAAAGTGCAGTTATGCGAACGATAACTTTGATTCAAAGCTGCAATAAAACACCAACACCAAATATCGTATCAGTTTCATTGTTGTCCAATGTCTCATCATCATCAAACACATCTATTTTTGCGTACAAAAGAATCTTTGTAAATCCACGTAATCAAGAATAAAGTTCAAGAACAAGAAATGTGACCAGAAAAAAGGTAAAATCGATCTTGATTGGTATCTGCATTTTTTATTTTTCATTGTTATTAAGAAGACAATAGACTGTTAGAGGCCGCGGAAGATAATCTACGAATTTCTTCTTTTATAACACTCATTGATACATACAAACACGATCACATTCAACGGCGTGATTGTACATCAATTTGTAATGTAACAGAATACAATTAAAGAACATAATTTAATCAATATTCGGTGATTAATACCGAGTACATAGGGACGCATAAATACAATAAGATTTTGTGGTTAACATGGTGGTTGGCTTCGAAGGTTAACCCTAAACTGAATTAAGTAAATTAGGCGGGGTTCTTTAGCGACTTGATTGAAATAAAATTTTATGTGTTTCAGGTTGTTGCTTCGTCGAGGCGAAGAGGTAGTCCTCCAAAAGCGAGGGCCTGTCCTGCTTCGACGATTGTTGCACCAGCTATAAGCGGACACAAACGTGTTGCCCAGACTTGATCTTTAACAAACTTGATCGATTAAGAAAACAAGATGAAACAGAATTGAATCAACAAGACTTTATTGATAAACTGATAATACAACGTATAACAATTCTGAATGATTTTGACTTTGTCTATTGACCCCTATTTGTACACAACTAGAACCAATCCTAATCTGACATGTGTATATGGAAGTTATAAACTTTCCATTTAACACTTCTGGACCCTACACTTACATAAACATTCTAAATACATACTAAACAGAGTTTGACTAATTACAACACGACCCCTAAACTTTGACACCCATGGATTAACGAAATTATTTTGCCAACATCTCCCCCTTAATTTTTTAATCCACGTCTGCAACATCTTCAAGTTTAATCTTCAATCTTTATCATCACCTTGTGTTTCTCCATCTTCGATAATTGCCATTAAAAGTGTTGGTTCCTCGTCTTCTTGCACTAAATTAGACTCTTCTTGTGCTTTCCTTGGACAATCTCTTGCATAATGTCCAAATTTATGACAATTAAAACATTCCACTTCTCTCAGGTTTCCTCCAAATTTGCTTTGATCTCTAGGGTATTAACTTCTTCCATCATGGTCACCATAACTGTTTCTGAACTTGTTGTGTGACATGTCTCCTTCTCTTCCCTTTCGTGGATGATTTTCTTCGTATTCTTCTTCATCATTTTCTTTGTATTTGTCTTCTTCTCTAGACTTTTCCTTACGCCAATTACCTCGTGATAGATTAAACCTTCCTCGCTCACGATTTCCAAATCTTCTTTCACGTCCTAATGATGTGGTGTAAAACACACATGTTTTCCTAATAGTTTTTATGTTATTTTGTGCTTAAACGTTAACGATTATTTTGTTATTCTTGCATTAAATTATATGTTTGTGTATGTGATAGGTTCCATGTTGAAGAAAGCGAGAAAAAGAGTCAAATGAAAAAAGAATCAGTTAAAATGGAGCTTGGATGAAGCCGGTACGCAAAAACGAAGATAAACGAGCTGAAAGTCGAAAAACGTCAGAAAATGTCATGTTCGTGCTACGCGACCAGGTCATACCATTCAAGAAGCATGTGGTAGATTCCAACATGTCCCAAGGCTACCAAGAATGTTCAAGAATCAGCTACCACGTCTATTTTATCTTCTAGTGGGCCTAGTGGGCTTGTTTTAACCTATTTTATATTAGGAAGGAGGTGATTAAACATATATATAAACCCTAAAACCCTATGAACGAAATTATTCAAGTTTCCAGCCATCCCACACCTGCTCTAGAGGAGAAACCAAGGAGGAAAAGCTTATGGTTCCATCTTTTATCCTTCGGTTGTCGGTTTTGACTATTTTAACGTTTGTGAGTTCGTTTTTGGTTTTTAAGCATTCAAACCTTTTGTAATAAGATTTATATGAACATATTTATCATTTATATCTATTTCATCTATTTTTCATTGATTATGATTGGCTAAACGTGTTAGTTCTACCTAGGTTAGATGTTTATTGTTAGGTTTTAATGAGTAATATGGATTGTTGATTATCATGACTTGAATTGTTAATAAAAAGTTTGGTTTAACATTGAGTTAGATTGTGTTTAGTGGCTGTGAATTTATTAGTTATACTCATATACCTCTTGCTTTGATTGATTGAATCAATTTTGATTGATTTTAGCTTGTTTGAACTCTTTACTTTGTGTTTAGAGATTATTTGCGGGGTGATCAACCGTAGGGTTTAAGTGGGTATGTTAATTGATTAGATTCAGCGGGTAGGCACCTTCTTAGAGACCGAGAGGTGATAGGAAGTAAACTCGTCTCATTGCTTTTGCTTGTTAGGATTTAGGATCGCGCGAGAGCGGGTTCGGTTCTTGTCGGATTTGGGTTTTTGAGCGATTAGTTGACCTAATTTAAGTTAAACTAAATTGTTCCTCTATCCTTGGTTGCGTAGCATTCATCTCCATTAAGGTAGTGTGTCGGTGAGACCGAGAGGAGAGTCGACATTAAAGCACTTTAACAATTCGTTTCCCGGGTTGTTCTTAAAATCAACTAAGTGTAAGTTAGAGTTTGTTAGTGAGACTGAGAGGTGATCTAGCTTTCTTGAGTGAACCTTAGTTGTGTCATCCTTAGGAACCGGTGTCGTGAGAATCCTCAATCCATTACCTTATTATTCCTTCAATATGATTCTTACCTAGGTAGACGTTTTCTCTGATTGCAGTTAAGTTTCTAAGTTTCAAGTGTTTAGTTAAGTTAAGTTAAGTCTAGCTAATTAATTTAGTTAAAGTAAGTTAGGTTAAGTAGTTAATTATTAAAAATCATTTAAATATTCTTAGGTGAGTCTTGGTTAGGGTTAAGTATCATTAACGTTTTCAAGTGTCCTTGTGTTCGATACTCGGACTTCCATAGTGCTATACTATTAGTGATCGGTACACTTGCCGGTTTTGTGTGGTTTCTTTAGGAGTCTTGTTTAGTAAATTTAAAGCTTAGTTGTGAGAGCATCATATTACACACATCAAGTTTTTGGCGCCGTTGCCGGGGACACGGTTTGAGGCGTATTGAGAACGACTCGAGTTAGAGACTTGCCTATTGTATTTCGTATACTTAGATTAGATTAGTTATTTTAATAAGGTTAGTTTTAGTTTAATTTTATTTTTAGTATTTTATTCTATCTTTATCCGGTGCCCGTGATCCTTTTCTTTTGAGTGTTCTTTACAGGAAATATGTTCGGACGACAGGTTGGAGCGCCATGGTGCAAAGTGTGTGGCGGAGATCATTGGGTGCATGATGCTTATGAGAGGAGAAATATAGAAGTCAAAGCACAGAAAGCTCCATGGGAATCACTTTTGGCAAAGCCTCCTCCATACCAATTTGCATATGATCAAATGGGGAACTTCTTAGGGTATAAAGATTTGTCAGGGAATATATTAGAGCCCACCCTAGAATTGGAGGAAATAATGGATGATGTGTTGTTTGCTATTAGAAATGATTTGGAATATGTTCCTCCTTTGAATCCACCTTTGTTTGAAACCCTGAGCGAGATTGAAGATACCGGAATGGAGGAGCAGAGAATAGAGGAGCATGTTCCCTCTTGGGAGGAAGAATTTAAGGATGAGTTTGGTGAAGAGTTGATGGACTTTGCCACTATGGATGAAGGCGAGTTTGACCCACTTGGTGATCTAAAGCTGCTTGAAGATTTAATATATAACGAGCCAAGTATGGGGATCGAGAAGGAGCTTTGTAAGGAGAGCCATGAGGTAGTTAGTGATTCGGTCCTTCCGACACTTCACCTCGATTGTGAAAAACCAAAACACGAACCGTACTCAATCTCTATTCGGGACGTGTTAAGGTTTAAAAGTTTGGCTAAAGGAACTAGAAGGAGGATTTCTGGGCGAAGAAATCGTAGTGTGATGAAGAGATTGACTTCCCGTTTCACTTCATTGAACCATTTTTGGGGGAATTCAAGAGTTGGTGGGTCGAGTTTAATTCATATGATCGGGCCCATAAGAGTTGTGAAATTGGTTTCTTCCCGACCAATTGTAAAAGGAGAGTGTTGAGGAGCATCGATGGGAAGAGGATAAAGGAGAAGCCTCCTGATTGAGGTTTCGGGAGTGAGTCCGGCTGAAGACTATTCAATAAACTTAGCTTCCCGGGAGGCAGCCCGGTAATATCTTTCCTTATTATTTTATTTTCCTTTTTATTTTTATTTCCGAGTTTTGCCGGGTGTTTCTTCTCTTACTTGTAGGTTATTCCTTGGTTGGTTGATGAGCTGGAGTTTTAAACAAGTGTGGGGATGCAATATGCTTAAGGATTGCCGCTTTCGTTCGTTAGTGATAGCTTGATAGAGAGCATCATTATACCCACATCACCTAAGTTGTTGTCATGGCGTGAATACAACAACCTATCTTGACTATCTCCAAGGCTTCCCTTCTTAAGCCTTATCCTTTCCTTACAGGTCTTCAACTTCCCGACAATCTCATCTATTGAGACTTTATCCAAGTCGGTGCTTTGCTCTATCGATGCAATAATCTGAATAAACCGGTCTGGTACGGTGAAGAAACACGGATCCGCTCCCCAGGTATGGGTCCTGGATCCAATGAGTCCACAGGGTGAAATACAATAACTACAACAACGATATGAGTAACACTTCCCAAAGTCCAGTGACCGGAACCTGCAAAACAGACACCGTGAGTCTTGTTACAGGAAGGACAAGAGGGGGGAGGGGGGGTCTTCCTGTAACCACCCTCCGGCGTGAGAATCAGTAACGTTCGTAATGAAGAAAGTACTGAAGTACAAAGACTAAGTGTAGTCATAGTATAGGTGAGTGAATGAATACCTCATACCATTTGACAAGGTATTTATAGCCGAAGGATGAAGGAAGATGATTGGGGCAGCTGTTCTCTTCTAGAAGATCTCTAATAACCGTATGGACACGTGCCCTCTTGTGATAGGTTGAGCTATACGTCTCATGTGCATGGGTATAACAACCTGGACACGTGTCACCAAATGATAGGACTGACCATACCCTGGCCATGTGCACGGTTATAACAACCTAGACAGGTGTCCCTTATTCATTGGTTAGTGTGTCACGTATTCTCCAAATATGAGTCATGAACCTTCCTTTCTAGAATACTTGAGTGGTGATAGCTGCCCGTTGGCGTTTGTTGGTACATAGATGTCAGTAGTTCATAGTCTAGCATTTGTAATCGAGTCTGTAATGTAATTATGTTTAAGTTTATGTTTATGTATGTGAGCGAAGTTGTCAACAAGTTCGCTTAGGCGAACTTGTTGAACAAGCGAAGTTGTCGACAAGTTCGCCTAGGCGAACTTGTTTAACGAGCGAAGTTACTGACAACTTCGCCTGAGGCGAAGTTGTCGTGTATTTAAATAGTTTACGGGTTAACTGTTTGAGGTTAATCAGTTGGTCAGTTAGTGTTTTGGTTATTCACGTGTAATTCAGTAGTTCAGTGAACGTGTCGAGAGTCTGTAATAGACGTGTTTCAAGTTATATTCTATAACGTGTTCGTTTGTATCGCGTGTGATTGTTTTACGTATTCTACGCTCGTATCTACCTACGCAGGGATTCCGCACCTACGTAGATAGCGATATCCCGTGTAAGATCCGTCCAGGAACCTACAATTGGTATCAGAGCTTTGGCTCGATTGTGTGGTTCGGGATTTCACGCGGGTGTAGAAAACGTCTCGTTTGACCTATTCGCGGGACGCGTTTTCGTTGATATTGTGTTATACTCACCTTATACAGTCATATTCAAGCCGTTACACCGACCGGAAACTGCTAAATCGTCGAAAACAGATCTGAATATTTTCAGTGTTCTTCGGGCGAAGTTGTTGTTCTTCAGGCGAAGTTGCCGTCGCTGGAAGTAGGGTTTCGGTGAAGATATAAGGTTGAGCGAAGTTATCCACAACTTCGCCTACCTCATAAGTTCGCCTAAGCGAAGTTATCCTCAACTTCGCTTACCTCCTAAGTTCGCTTATCTTAAGCGAAGTTATTCTCAACTTCGCCAAGTCACGCGAATTTAAGGATTTTCCAGCGAAGTTAACACTTAAGCGAAGTTATCCTTAACTTCGCCTATAGTACTGTTTGGAAGAATTTTTGTTTTTTTTTCGGGTTTTCGTGTTTTCGAGAAGATGTCGCCGATTAACATCTCAGAGTTAGTCAAAATGGAAGTTGAAGCGGGGTCGGCTATTAAGGCCCCAAGGTTGATGAAAGGAACAGACTTTGTAGCGTGGAAAGATAGGTTCATTCAGTATATTAAGTACCATGATGCAAAGATGTGGGTGTGCATCCAGGATGGATATATTCCACCGACAATGGAATACGAAGGTCGGGATGTGATAAAGAAGTACAGCAAGATGGAGGAAGAAGAGAAGAAGATGTATGAGGCCGAGAGCAAGGCCCATGCTGCAATTACTATGGCTCTTCCTCAAGAGATTCTCCATACATTCCGGAAGTACACTTCTGCACGAGAGCTTTGGGATGCTCTTGAGAATAGATTCGAAGGGAACATGGGTATTCGTGCCTCGAAGATTAAGCTGTTAAAAACCCAGTTCTCTGTCTTCAAGTATTTGAAGAACGAATCGCTCGATGATATTATCACCCGATATTATCATCTAATGACAGAGCTGAACAACTATTCTATTGCTTACAGAGAGGAGGAAATAATTGAGAAGCTTCTCGATGCTCTCCCACCAAAGTGGGAAATGTACACTGTTCTAATGAGGGAAGACAAAGACTTTCCTAATTTTGACTTGGAGACAGCAGTAAACAAGCTCAGAACCTTTGAGCTTAATATGGTTCGTAAAGAGACACCAACGGATCAGGTTCAAGACCCTGGTATATATGGTGCCAAAGTTAACTCAGGCTCAAGTTCGAAGTCTGAATCTGCTGCTTACTACTCCAAAGGAGAGTCAGGTTCTAACTCTTCTCATGAAGGAAATGTGTCAGTAAACATGAACGGTGATGTTTGCTTTGTTGCTGGAGGATCAAGTGCTTCGAAACCTCAAGCATCCAAGAGTAGTTTCTCTCCCAGTGCTTCAAGCAATAACTACACTAAGATGCCAATGAGTGTCAAATCTGCTGAAGAGCAGTTTGCACTCTATGCATCTTTTATTGCTTCTTACGAGAACTACATACAAGGGAAGATTGTGGACCCTGCTACTTTGGAAGAAGACTATGACCAGATCGATCCTGATGATCTGGAGGAGATGGATCTGCAGTGGCAGATGGCGATGATAGTCAGAAGAGTGAAGCGTTTCATGAAGAAGACTGGCAAAAAGTTCGTAGGTGGAAAGCCAGGATTTGATAAGTCAAGGGTGAGGTGTTACAATTGTCAACAAAATGGACAATTTGCAAAGGAGTGCACTAATGCACGGGTTGAACGTAGTCAAGGGAGGACTACACAGCAAAGTGGAAATAACAATGGGAATAATGCCATGATGTCTGATGCTGGTGAATACAACTGGAACATGTTCTCTGGAGAACTCTTTGAGCAGGCACACATGGCGAAGGTTGCAGCTGAAGAATGTATGAAAGCTGCTGAAAATGAAAACGCTTTCATGGCTGATGACCGGAACTCCGAGGTATGTACTAAACCAATCTGTACTAAATGTGAGAACTTGTCTGAACAGCTTGCTACAATTACTGATCAGTATGTTAAGTTGGATGCCGAATTTAAAACCTTGAAAGAAGATCATCACTTCACCAAGACAAGAGAAAATAATTATAAAATAAAAATTAAAGCTTGTGAAAAAGACTTTAAAAGTTTAAAAACAAAATTAGCTGAGAAAATTGATGTGATCGATCTAAGCTACGAGGTTTTAGAAGAGAAAACCAAGTTAATCGCTGAGAAAGAAAAACAGATTGCTGATCACCAGGTAAAAGTGGTGGAACTAAATAGGAAACTGGAGCAATTCCGGAATTCCTCTGCTATTCTTGATCACCTCGTTAGTGATCAAGGTTCCTCACCTAAGAGGGGAGGAATTGTTTACCATGAGGTTCCACCACCTGATAACCATAATTATACTTTCAATCCTAGTGTTCATGAATCTGTTAATTTTGTAGCTGATCAGACAGGTCCTGCTAAGGAAACTGGTAAAGTACCGGAAGTTAGTAAAGGCGAAACATGTTCACCTGTCTCAAAAGTTAAAATTTCTATTTCAAGTCCAGTCTCATCTGATTCGGATAAGTCATCCGAGTCGGGTAAGACAAAAGAGAAGGAAGTATTACCCACTAATGGAGAAAAAGTTCAATCAACTAAAAGGAGTACTCCACTCAACCCATATGTCCCACCTTATGTGAGATGTACGGTTGGTAATACTGCCTCCACATCTAAAACATCTGCTGAAAAGAAAGCTGAACATAGGTGTTGTTTTAGATGTAATCAAACAGGGCACCTTGTTGCTGATTGCCCTCTGAAGCAGCGTTTCAGAGAGGTGAGGCCCTCGAAAACTGAGACTAAGGTTTTTGGTAATCGTTTAAATCTTAAAAATGAAAACCATTCAAATTTGAGAGTTAATACAGGTTTTCAAAGAAACACATCTCGTTTTTACACTACTAATAACCAAACCAAATGCTATAATTCTTTTGATTCTCTTAATGTACGTCGGTTTGGTTGGCCTCACTATCAGTCTCCAAGGAGGTATCCTGTTAGGACTCGTGGAAATTTTTCTAATACTAACTTTGGTCAGCCAAGGTGTGTGAGTTCTGTTAAGAAGGTTAATCGACCCAAGACCAAGAGGTCTTGGGTCCCCAAATTTTAATAATCTCTTTTGATTGTGCAGGAACAGTTGAACAGGGCTTCCAATAATCTTTGGGTTGTGGACAGCGGCTGTTCCCGGCACATGACTGGTAACAAGGATTTGTTACAAGATTTAAAACCTGTTCAAGGAGCAAGAGTCAGTTTTGCCGGTGAGAGTGGAGGCAAAATAACAGGAAGGGGTACGGTAACTAACGGGAAGACGACGTTAGAAAATGTGAACTTTGTTGAAGAACTGAAGCACAATCTGCTGAGTGTGTCGCAGATTTGTGATAAAGATTATACCGTACACTTTACGAAGACTGATGCGATTGTGTTGAAGCCTGGTTTTCAAATACCAGAGGAGTGGATAGTAATGAAGGCTCCACGTGATCGAAATACGTATATGATGGATTTAAGTTCAACTGAAATGTCAACGGAAGAATCGTGCCTTTTGACGAAAGCAAGCGAATCGGAATCTGAACTGTGGCACAGGAGAATGGGGCACATTCATCTTCGGAAGATGAACCATATTGTCAGACATGGGCTTGTGTTGGGTGTTCCCTTAAAAAGTTTCAATTTTGAAGACAAATGTCTTGCGTGCAAAAAGGGAAAGCAGCACAAGAAGTCCCATCTCACCAAGAAAGTAAACTCAATAGCCAGTACACTAGAGCTGCTTCACATGGATCTCTTCGGTCCTGTGAATGTAAGAAGTCTAGGTGGTACAACTTATTGCTTGGTGATCACTGATGACTACTCACGATACTCGTGGGTATACTTCCTGAAATCAAAGGACGAAACGGCTCAAATGGTGAATAATCTAATTACCAAAGTTGAGAACATTATGGATAAACGAGTGAAGTTCATCAGAAGTGACAATGGTTCCGAGTTTAAAAATTTTGAAATGGAGATCTTCTGTCTGTCAAGAGGGATTGAACACCAATTCAGCGCTCCGTATACTCCGCAACAGAATGGAGTGGCTGAAAGGAAAAATAGAACTTTAATTGAAGGAGCCAGAACTATGCTGGCTGATTCGAAGCTTCCGGTGGTGTTCTGGGCCGAAGCTGTTTCTACAGCTTGCTATGTACTGAATAGAGTTTTAACGGTAAAAAGGCTTAATAAAACATGCTACGAGCTTATGCATGGGAGAAAGCCCAATTTGTGTGGACTTGAAGCTTTCGGGTCCCCGTGTTCGATTTTAAAGGCACATTCAAAGTTTGGTGAAGCAGCCGCTGAAGGAATCTTGGTCGGCTATGAAGTTGGGACTCCCAACAGGCGTGTCTTTAATACAACGAACGGCAAGGTTGAGGTGGTATGTAACACCGACATTACGAGTTACAGATCGCCAAGACCGAGCATCGGACCTCCTGGGATTTTCGACTATGATAGGCTCTTCAAGTCTTTTAACATACCTGATTTGTTTTGTACAGAAGAAGAAGAACGTGTTGCTACGAAGATGATTCTAGATGAGGAGGAAAATTTGGCACATAGACAGCTATTTGATGATAGTCAACCTTCCTCATCAAATTCTATCGATTCCCCTGCTGTCTCTCCTGAAGAAGAGTTTATCAATCCATTTCACTCTCAGCCAGAAACAACCATTGATGAGCTCTCTTCTAATTTAGAAGATAATTTGCATGTCGGTGCTGTTCCGACCACGAGAATTCACATAAATCACCCTTTGGAGAATGTTATAGGTGATGTGTCCTCCGGTGTACAAACCAGAAGTAGCTTGAATCAGCACACCTGTGTTTATACAAGCATTAAGGAAACGGGTATAATGAACGAATGTTTGTACTCATGCTTTATTAGCCAGATTGAACCGAAAAATTATCAAATGGCTCTTAAGGACAGCTCGTGGGTCGAGGCCATGCAAGAAGAGTTGGCTCAATTTAAGAAGATGGAAGTTTGGACTTTGGTTGAAAAACCAAGGAATGTGCATGCGATAGGCACAAAATGGGTGTTTAAGTGCAAGAGAGATGAAAAGGGGATTATTATAAGAAACAAGGCGAGACTGGTCGTTAAAGGTTTCAATCAGCAAGAGGGGATAGATTATAATGAAGTGTTCGCTCCGGTGGCCAGGTTGGAAGCGATAAGATTGTTTTTGGCATTTGCTGCTTTTAAGAAGATGAAAGTGTTTCAGTTGGACGTGAAGAGTGCGTTCCTCAATGGGAAAGTTGATGAGGTTGTGTATGTTGAGCGACCTCCGGGTTTTCCTGACCCAGACTTTCCTGATCACGTGTACAAGTTGAGCAAGGCGCTGTATGGATTACATCAGGCACCTCGTGCCTGGTATTCAACGTTATCGGACTACTTGCTAGAGAATGGTTTTGAAAGGGGTTTGATTGACAGCACACTGTTTGTGAAGAGAGATGGAAGTGACTTCCTGCTAGTTCAAGTCTACGTGGATGACATCATATTTGCTGCATCAAGAGTCTCCATGTGTCAGGAATTTGAGGCCGTCATGAAGAAAAGATTTGAGATGAGTGCTATGGGTGAACTAACGTTCTTTTTAGGATTGCAGGTTGATCAAAAGAAGGATGGGATGTTCATTCATCAAACAAAATATGTTCATGATGTCCTCAAGCGCTTCAAGATGGAGGACTCTTCTCCATTTGACACTCCAATTTGCGTCAACCACAAGTTGGGAGCTGAAATAGACGGTGACGCAGATGTGGACCCAACTCAGTATCGGGCTATAATAGGTTCTTTGATGTATTTGACTGCTTCTAGGCCTGATATAATGTTTGATGTTTGTCTTTGTGCTCGTTTTCAGGCAAACCCAAAGGAATCTCACATGAAGGGTGTGAAGAGGATTTTGCGGTATCTCAAAGGCAAGCCGAATCTAGGGTTGTGGTACCCGAAGGGAGGAGACGTGGAACTGGTTGCTTATACAGATTCTGATTATGGAGGGTGCAATCAGAGTCGGAAGTCGACAACAGGAGGATGTCAGTTTCTCGGTGGAAGATTAGTTTCCTGGCAGTGCAAGAAACAGACATCAGTCGCAATCTCAACGTGCGAAGCTGAATATATGGCAGCATCCAATTGCTGCTCTCAGGTTTTGTGGATTCAGCAACAATTGCGCGACTATGGTCTGAATTTCTTACTCACTCCTATTTTAATTGATAACACTGCTGCCATCTCAGTAATTAACAATCCCGTGAAACATAGTAAAACTAAACATATTGACATTCGTCATCATTTCATACGGGATTGTGCTGAGAAGAAACTGATTAAGGTCGAAAAGGTCGATACGCTAGAAAATTTCGCTGATTTATTTACAAAAGCGTTTGATAAATCCAGATTTCAAAACCTAATTGAGTTGAACGGGATGATCAATCCCGAGTAACCATGTTTTTGTGTTAAAAAAAAAAAAAAAAAAAAAAAAAAAAAAAAACGTCACTATTGCTTAAAATTAGTCGGTTACCCAGTTTGATGGACATATCCTCGGATATGTTTTGGTCCTCGTTTCTACTTGTAGAGAATGAGGGTCGCCATTAACCAGATGACTGAAAGTGATCGGGGCGGTTATGATGTGTTTTCTTTCTGTCGCTGAAAATTAGTCGGTTACACTTAGTTAGAAGGACACATACTTGTATGTGGTCGGTCCAGTTGATCCATTGGATCTTCAGGATTGCCGTTTACCTGAAGACTTTGACGTGATCGGGGCGATTGAAGTCAAAATTTTTTTAGGGAAATGAAATTACTTTTCAAGTCTACTACTTCGTATGAAGTACCTTTGCTATGTTAAACGGAAAATTGATCCAACCTTGGAAAATGATAGATATACTAACTGTTTGTGCTTAACTAGTGAAGTTATTAGGCTTAAAAGGCTTTAGGACAATCATTGTATGTCACGGTAACTTTTTATGGTGCGTAAAAGTAGATGTGATACAAATTAAATTTTACTTGATTTTATGTGGAAACTCCTTAAGAGTTTTGCGTGTCTTCATGTATATCTTTCCGAATGATAGGCAGAAAAGTGATTACCCAGTCATACACGAGCCCGTAAGTGTTCTGATTCCCGTGAAGAAAGCGTTTCAAGACACTGCAGTGATCCAGATTCGGGACTTGCAGTTAATTTCTACTTTGAAGTCTATGTTGTTCATAAAATATATATATATATATATATATATATATATATATATATATATATATTTGAAGTTATTGTAACATATGAGTGATCATAAAATCAAGACTTCTCTATCTTAGAGTAAGAAGAAGAACGGGAACCAGAAGAAGAGTACATACAAGTTAATCAGACACTATGGGTCGAAGTCAATTCGGGGTGACTTGGGGAAAGCCAAATACGCTTTGAGGATAGATAGGAGGCATCAATATTTTTGAGTTGTTGCCCACTTAAATTTTGAGGCTTAATCGAACCGAACTCGTATCACAGAAATGATTAAAACCATTTTAAGTTATACCTGCTTACAACCTGTCTCTATATGTCATAATACAGCTAAACACGGATCTATGTGACAGTCACGTATTTAGTATGATTCCTGTTCGGATCTTTTCTAAAACGTAGCAGTCCCTATCGAGATTGAAATTTGATCCCTTATACTTTAAATTTATTACGTTTTTGTACTTAGATAGCTTTATGATTTTTTAACTGATTACTTAGAATTGATCATGTTATTTATTTCTTAAAGGACAATTTTTAACTTAATTGACAACTGTTAAAATCTTAAGGGTTAATTTTTGAAATTTTAGGCGATGTTGTTGAACAGGCGAAGTTGTGAATAACTTCGCCTAGGCGAAGTTATCCGTAACTTCGCCTGTATAACAGAGCCTCTATATAAAGGATTTTAAGGGTTAAAACTGTTCATCAGAAATTCCAGCGAACTTATCCGAAATATCCAGCGAACTTATGTATTTTCCGGCGAACTTGATTTGTTTCCGATTTCGATCCTTTTTCTCAGTTTCATTCATAGATTCAAGGTGTGTGTTATCGATTAACCGTATATCCAAAGACAGTGATGCTTTTCATAGGTCGTTTTGAACGGTTTCGTGACCTCGGTCTGGTGACCTTTCAAAACCGAGATTTGCAAACTTGTGTTACGTGTTAATGGACGATCTTTTCATCTAACCATCCGTAATATCATGTGTTAGAGTCTCCTGGATCGTCAAACTTTGCCGAATCATCGGATTCCGGCTGTTAGAATCCAAACAGTCGCCGATTCAGTTCAGGCGAAGTTAGGGTTTCGGCGAAGTTATCCGCAACTTCGCCTGACGATTAATTTCGCCTGAGGTGAAGTTATCCGCAACTTCGCCTGAGGCTTAATTTCGCCTAACCCTTATCTTCGCCTGAGGCGATGTTGTGAAGAGGCGAAGTTAGTGACCTTTTTACTTAAAATTAATTAGACGAACTTAAAGATAAAGCGAAGTTGTTCCCAACTTCGCCTCACCTTTAACTTCGCCTATACAGGTTTGATCACAACTTCGCTCCTGGTAATGAAGCGAACTTGTGTAACACTTTAACGTTTATCTAACTTGGTTCGTTTAGTGCAGATATGGCTGCTGTTGGAGGTGCAGGAGGTGCAAGTGATGACGGTGATGATCACAGACAGTTCTTCCCAGCTCATACCCAGTTCATAACACTTGACCCAGATGCAAAGGGCGTGGAAGACTATAGGGAGATAATTACTTTTCTCCTGCGCTCAAGGATATATCATGCAATAACCACTACCCTGCCTATTTCCCTACCGAATATTGAAGACTTTTGGCAGACGGTAGAGTACGATTGCCGGGTTGAGCCCCCGGTTATGCGAGCCACCGTAAACGGTCAAGTTGTTCAGTTTTCTTCTGAACACATACGGGTGGCGTTGCAGTTTGGTGAAGAGACGAGGGATGACCCAACGGAGTTTGTTGCGCCATTCCGTGATGGGGCGTTCCTCGGGATGGGGTATTCTGGTCTCTTAGGGGACACTCAACGGAGGAAGGGATTCCTTTTAGATCAGTGGTGCTTCCTTATGCACGTCATGATCGTATGTATGTCAGGACGGAAGGCAGGCACTGATGGAATGGGTGCGACAATGCAGTCTGCTATGACTGCGTTGACTTATAATAAAAGATATTCTTTCAGCCAGATGATCTTTTACGAGATCGATAGGCAACGAAGGGCTGTGGCGCGTGAGTGGTTTACAATGTATCCACGATTCCTACAGATGATTTTCAATCATGTGGCTCCGACGCTGCCTCAACGACGCCCTATTCGATACGTGGAAAGTGTGACAAAACGTATCTTTGCACAGTGTCGCACTTCCAGCGCACGTAGCAAGCCTGAGCTGCGTCCCAGGCATACTCCGCTCTTTGGGTACCTTATAAACCCGGAGTATGTGCCTGCGGCAGGGGACGAGTTCAGAGACCCAAGACCACAACAGGCGGCAGCACCCCAGGCTGTATCAGCTGCGCCTGCTGTATCTGCTGCTGTGTCAGCGGCAGAGATTGACCTTGATGCCATGTTGGGAGGCCATGGAATGTTTGATATGGACCGATTTGATCCTCAAGAAAATATTCAAGTCTCGGGTCCACAGGCTGACTTTGATGATGTGATGGAAGAGGCTAGAAGGATGATGGTAACGCATGAGAGAACGTTTGGTAAACAAAAGAGAATTGTTGACGACGACAACGAGGAAGATGATGAAGAAGAAGCTGTGCAGCTGGTGAGAAAGCGTTCACGAAGGGAAACGACAGGTATGGGTGTAGGAGCTGGAGAGACTTCTCGGTTGGTACGTTTTGCTCCACCTGCCCTGTCTGGTATGTCCTTTGTTCCTACCTCTGTGCAGGTATCGAGTACAAGCGCTACGGTCGTTCCCGTAGTGGCTACATCGTCGACTCCAGCAATTGTGTCTCTACCACCTCAAACGCATAATCCATCGGTGGTAGTAGCACGATTTGTCGAGTCTACGGTCACCACTACTGCAGGGTTATCGGGTACGGTACCACCTGCGGTCACGCCCAGTTCAAACTCGGAACGAATAGCTTCACTAGAGCGGATTGTAGCTGAGCAGTCCAAGACTATTCAAAGCCTAGTGGAAGCAAATCAACTGCAGGCATCCCTCCTGGCTGAGCACGGGAAAATTATAGATGCCTTGAAGGTGTTCTTGGCATCTCAGGGGGAGATGAGCTGTAGAGGAGATGAGCTGAGGACCAAAAGAAGAGAAGACCGAGACGATGATCCCAATGCACCGGAAGGTGCAGGTGGTGAGTTGCCAAGAACTACTATAGCTCTTGGGGCTTCCACAGCTGAGGGGGAGTCTGCATCTGGTGATGATGTGGTTGCTGTCGGTGATGATGTTGAAGATGTTGATGAAATGATTGATGCGCTGAAAGAGATAGACGATATGTTAGAGGATGATGAGTTGATAACTGAAGATGATGTTCTGCCAATCGATGAGATCGAAAAGATTGGTGCAGAAATTGTGGTTGAGAATGTGATAGAAGAAGGAGAGATTGTTGAAGAAAATGTAGAACATGAGATCCCTGTGGTTGAACAGTCGACTATATGTGAAGATGCTGTGGTTGACAACACTGAGTGGGAAGAACAGCCAAACTGGAAGGAAGGCTGCGCTCAGTGGTTTGTAAAGACGAAGAAGCCAGCAGTACCGACGATGTTCAAAAAGTCATATAATATAAAGGGATATGCAGAATCAAAGAAGGGAATCATATGCTGGTTGTACGATTAAGAGTTGAAGTTATTTGTGATCAAACGTTACGACGGCATTCAGTACTTCAAGAAGATGTTAAGATCCCTGAATACCTTACCGGAGTGTGAGGTGAAAGACTTAGCAAGACTGGGGCTGATAAACAGAAGCGATGATAACATGGCGAGAGTAATTGGGAAAATTGTTTGGAAGGAGGCCATTAAAGATAAAAAGTTTGAACTTCTGAAGCCTCATAAAGTGAAGTTAGTAGAAGACAAAGAAAGAGGGATGCAGGCAGACGGCAAACCATGGATGGTTATGAAGTATAAACCAGTCCGTCATTTAAAAGAAGTGCCGATAAAGGTGATGCCCAAGAACGTCTTGAAAGACTTGAAGTGGTGGTACGTGGATTGTGAAACTGCTGAAGCGGTCATGGAGGATGAAGATGAGCAAGAGATCATGAGAGTGTATGATCCTATGCACTTGGTCAATCTGTCTCAAGCTGACTTGCAGGTACTACATGCTAAGAAGATTTTCTACATTCCTGCTTGGAAAGAGGAAGCTAAGAAGTACCAGAAGTTGGTTTCTGTATGTGTTAGACAGGGAGTGCATGCATGAAGAGATGAAGAGAGAAGACGAGAGATTACAAGACACAAGCTTTAAAGATCAAGATATGAAGCTACTGCCAAGGGGGAGTCTGTTGGTATATAGATGTCAGTAGTTCATAGTCTAGCATTTTTAATCGAGTCTGTAATGTAATTATGTTTAAGTTTATGTTTATGTATGTGAGCGAAGTTGTCAACAAGTTCGCTTAGGCGAACTTTTTGAACAAGCGAAGTTGTCGACAAGTTCGCCTAGGCGAACTTGTTTAACGAGCGAAGTTACTGACAACTTCGCCTGAGGCGAAGTTGTCGTGTATTTAAATAGTTTACGGGTTAACTGTTTGAGGTTAATCAGTTGGTCAGTTAGTGTTTTGGTTATTCACGTGTAATTCAGTAGTTCAGTGAACGTGTCGAGAGTCTGTAATAGACGTGTTTTATGTTATATTCTATAACGTGTTCGTTTGTATCGCGTGTGATTGTTTTACGTATTCTACGCTCGTATCTACCTACGCAGGGATTCCGCACCTATGTAGATAGCGATATCCCGTGTAAGATCCGTCCAGGAACCTACAGCGTTGTCCTCTAATTGTTCAAACGGACAGATGTCCTGTCTTGCGAACGACTTTTGAGGACGCCAGGATGCTTCCGCGTGTATTTTGAGGACGTTCCTCCTCACTCGACATGCGGGTGACCCAAGTGTTCCGCGGGTGTCTTGTGAGAGGGTTCTCTATGACCCGCGGGTGGTACTTAAGGGTATTTGGGTCTTTTTGGTACCCTACCTCTACAAGTCCCCCAGTCCAGTGTTTCTTCCGCGTGAAGTCTTTGTGCGGGTGAAATTTTTGGACTTAATGTATGTTAGGGGATTTTTGTTGTTCGGAGGTTAGGTAGAAAATATCTTTTATTGTATGGATAATCACGAAACAGGACAAGTTAGGAACTCGCAGGTGCGTGAACAGATGATGGAACTTTTTTTACGGCTGTCACTGTACCCGACTGTACAACTTTTTCTCTTTTTCGAATTTCCCGCGTGACGTGTCAGTCACTGGTTGGGTTATATTTTTCTCTCTCTAGTATTCATATCCCATCGCATTAATTGCGATGAGTATAAATAAGGAGAAACTCCTTCTTTTTGAAGTTTTATCGCTCTTTTCCTCTTGATTATCTTCTTGCTTTCTCTCTGATAAATTACCGATCTTTATCATATCCTTAAATCTTTCTAGAATGGCGAATATTCAAACTGAGGTTGATGAGATAGAGATTGCATGGGACTATTCAGAGTACGAAAAACTATTGGAAACGTATGGTATTTCACCCGAGTGGGAACCAGAGTTTCCTTCCATTGGATCTATAGCCAGTTTCCCACCGCCTGTGAAAATGGCTTTGTATGCCGATTATTTTGTTCATGGGAATTTCCGTTTACCCATAACGAGATTTTTTAGAGGTTTTTGATCGCCTATGGGATCCATTTATCTCAACTGCATCCTCGTGCTATGATGCGAATTCGTCATTACGAATTCGTGTGTATAGCGCGAGATATGATGCCTCATATTGATCGGTTTCCTATTTTTTACCGTCTTGCCAACCGGAACGGTTGGTATACGTGCCAAGGATTTTCCGACCGGAGCCTTGGGTATGAAGTTGAAAAATTATCCATTGACTGGCGTAATAAATTTTTCTGGGTGTCTGAGGATGTGGTGCCTCTTTCAATGGTTCGTCGCCCTGTGAATTCCGCTCTTCCGGAGGTTGTCACAGCTGCTCATTAGGGTCAAGAGTGGTATCATGTTCTTACTATGGAACACTGATGCGTGCATTGCCAGAGGAAGCTTTAGTGTGGGCGGGAATGAGTCGTTTGTGGCCAACAGAATTCATGGAGCCCATTTTTGCAGATCTGAATGAGCGTAAGTTATCTTGTTTTGTTTATTCTCTTTCTTGAATATTTTGATGATTCGGGTTCCGTCTTTTTTCAGGCCGAAGCTCTATGTTCAATGCCCTCTTTGAAAACAGGGGTTGTGTCCGCAAGAGTATCCGCGAGGCGGGGGACCAACCTATTCTAGACAAAACCAAGTCCCAGTTTTTATTTCCGAAGATAGTTCGGGCTGAACCTGTGACTTCAAATGCCACCTTTGAAACAGGTGCGTATATTCTAAACCCTCCTCCTCTTACTGCCGTTACTTCGGACGGGGTAGTTGCCATCTTATCGTCAAGTGATGACGGTGGTAACGTTTCTATGTCTTCTCCTCCGAAGAAGAGGATTTCGATACTTCTGAACCTTTCCTCTGTCTCACATTTATTGGCAGAATTGGAGCAAATGAGAGTCTTCTTAGCCTCCCAGATGGGTCGTACAAACGAGAAGGCTGCGGACACTGAGGCGGGACCGTCAAAGAAAAACGGAAAATACACCGTCCCAAGAAGCCACAGTATAGCCTTGCTGACCGTCTTGACACTATTGAAGGTACATGCCAGCCTTTAAATATTGTATTCTTTTTATTAGTATTTTGATAAGTATAAATCTTGTTGTGTAGATCCGTTGATCTTCAGTGAGAATATATCGAAGAAGTTATCCACACCAACTCCTCATACTGAAAAGCCATCATCCCCTTTTTCAAGGGGAGGAGCGGATGATAAACCATCTACTCCGCCTGATGCTGCTATCGTGGAGGATCGTCCAACCTCCCCTTTGGTTGAGGTTACTGCAGACGAGAGGATGCCGACTCCTCCAACTGATGTTTCAACGGGAGGTCAGGACGCTCAGTCCGGATGTGATACCCGTTTTGACTATATGTTTCAAGGTGAGGGTGGTAGTGGTTATCAGCAAGACAATCCTACTGCTGAGGAGGAGCATATTCAGACTGACGAGCTTCCACGTCAACCTCCTCCTCAACAGTCTTCTTCCACCCCGGCTCGCCTTAAACCCTCGGGTTCCCGTTATTACGGGGATACAGGCTTGGGGGACAAACATGAGCTGTTTGTTCCTCCCTGTGGCATTACTAACGGTTCGCGGTTTTCCCAACCTAGAACCTGTATGGAGTTCGTTGAACACTGTGCGCCGCCTGCTGAAATGGCCTATCAGCGTGACGTCTCCCGACATGACCTCCACATGAACGTAGCTTACCATTTGGCTAATGCTCTGGCCGGTAGCCAAGAGGTTCTGAGCGAATGGCGTTCGTTGAGTGGGAAAGTGGGTGAAGCTCGCCGAGCCACTGAGGCTATGAGGGAAGAAGCTTAGGAACATCGCCTTGATGCTCAAACTGCTAGATGGATACAGGCTGACGCGGAAAATGCTCTTAGGAGTGAACAGCACCGTAATGCTAAGGCTGCTCGCCGATGGAAAGAAGCCCGCGAGAGGCAAAATGCCAGTCGAGAAGCTGACCGGGAGAGGGCCCAAAAGGATAAGGACGAGTTAGTCCGGGTTCAGGAAGCCAATTCAGTGTTGGAAAATCAAGTGGCTCTTCAGGGTGCCCGAATCCACGATCTGGAGGAGGAACTGAAGTTGCAGAAGGCGCGAGTCGAACTTAAAGACAAAAGTTCTACTGAAATTCAAACTGCCTATGATTCTCTCCTTCAAGCTCATGAGGAGGCTATTGCGGAATCAAAAGAATTCCGAGTGCAGGCAGAGCGTGCGGAGCAGGACCGTCAGTGGTTCCTTACTCGGTGAGTTGATGCTGTAAGTTGAACTTTATTTTTTTGTTGTTTCACACTTTTCTTTGGTACTGGGAACTTATGTTTTTGTTTCAACAGGTTTTCCGCCATATCAAAGGAAGTAAGGAGCTAAAGGATAGTTTTGCCAATGTGATGGCTGCCTCCTCCTCGCTTCGGCGTGTTATGGGTTTCCATGAAGGAGTGAACTACGCGCGAGATAACCGTACATTTAAAGATCATCCGCTCTATGGCGTGAACGTCAAACAAGATCGTGTTAATCAGGTTAAGGAGCATGACACCTTAATCTTCCCTATGCAAGATTTGCTTCCGGAGTTTGCTTCCGCGTATGATGGTGTGCAACTTTTGAAGACCTATCTTGGGGAGGACTCTGAGGACGACTCTTCGGAAGACACATCATTAAAGGCTCCGGAAGATCCATCAGCCTCGAACCCTTAGGATAGGCTTTGACGTTCTTTATCTTGTAATTTTTTCTTTTCCTTCTTGTAATTATTTTTCGGATAATTAATGAGGAATATTTCTTTTGACTTCTTGTGATCTTTTTGCTGCTTTTAATGCCTTCTGAGAGGAATTTTCTGAATCATTCAATTTGAATTATTTGAAAGTTTTGGATAACTATAGTGACGTGGAGGAGAGAGAAACTTTTTGAGGGTAACTGACGGGACGTATATGACGTTGCCGACAGTCTGTTTTCATTATCTTGAATTTCCCGCCTGACGTGTCAGTCATCTGTCAGTCCACGGTTTCTCTCTCCTCTGGCGCTTTATGGATCGCATTAATTGCGATGAGTATAAATATGGCCCTTGTGTCTTCCATTTAACCCTTATCGCTTTGAGATTTCTTTTCGTTCAAATCGTTTAAAGCTCTTCATTTTTCTCTGAGACTTCTTCTTTTTTCTGTGACTTTCTTAATCCTTTCGGAGTCAAAATGGCTAAAGAGAAGAAGTGTACCCCTACTATTATTGAAGTTGAGGTTTGCCTTAAAGAAGAAGAATTTAAAGATGTTGTCAATGTATATGGACTAGCGTCGGAGTGGGAACCAGAACGTCCGGTTAGTGGTTCTATTGCCACTAGTCCGCCTCCAAAGAAGATGGCTGTGTATATAGACCATTTTACAACGGGGAATTTCTGGATTCCGGTGACGCAGTTCGTCCGGTCGATCTTGACGACATATGGAATTCATCTCTCATAAATCCATACCTTTGGGATGTTGAGAATTCGACATTTCGAATTTTGCTGTCAAACTCACAATTTTGATCCCTCTGTTGGCATGTTTGCCGTATTTTACAAAATGACCTTCCGTGACTGATGGTATAGCTTTGCATCTATTGATAAGAAGAAGACTGTTGGTACGGAGTGGATCCGTAGTCTTCATGGCTGGAAACCAAAATTTTTCTGGATCAGATTAGATGTTATTCCGTTTTCAATGACAAAACGTAAGGCGGATTCTCCTATGCCCGTGGTTCCTACCTCCGCTCATGAGGGTCTCCCATGGTTTAAAACTCTAACCTCAACTCCTACTCCCATGCGTCCCATCCATGAGGGGGCGATGGTGAGCGCGAAGATGAGCCGTTTATGGCCGTTCCCTGAATTGGAACCATATTACGAGAAGACTGATAAGAGTGAGCTTTGTTTATGGCCTCCGTATGTTCTTAATTTGAATACTTTCTAACTTTTATGTATTTGTGTAGATGAAGGTTCTGCCTTCAGCACTTTACTAGACAAGGAAGGGGGGGGGGATTATGGTGCGACGTCCGATTGACCCAAGAGATAGACCCTTTCTAGATTGAACGAGCAACAACTTTTTATTCCCCACTTCCTTTCGCCCGAAACCATTGGTCTCCGATCCAATGTATGCTAAAGGTGAGAAGTATGTTGAAGAAGCCATACTAAAAGGTGAGGGCATTTTACAACCCCGACCTTTAACTGCCATTACTTCTAGCTGGGTGATTGTACTCTTTCCATCTAGCGAGGAGTCATCACCTGGCGAAGAAGTTTATTCAACTGATGTTAACGAAGCTGTGGGCTCAACTGCAGGTCTTACCCGTCAACGAGCCGCAGCTAATCAGGCAACGAGCCATGATGATGTTGACGCTAGTGTGGAAGTTGAGGGTTTAGGACCTGATGACGCTGCTGCTGAGGGCGAACGTCCGGTTGTTGACGTTGGCGTTTCCAAGGCGGTGGGTAAAAGAAAGGTTAATCCTGTGAAGATTGCCATAAAGAAGAAAAAGTCCAAGAAGACAACTTCTTCCGCCTTGGAAGCCCGTTTAGAACAACTTGATGCGGAGGACCCTTCTCTAGGTATGTAAATTTTCGTCCCTACTTTTTATTTATTTTGAGTTGGAGAGTTTCTAACCCATTGTTAACACTTTTCAGTGAACCTGGATAACCTTTCTGAAGGTGTTTCCGGTTTGAAGGACTCACCTGTTCGTCCGCCACCACCGTCTCCTAACACTTTTGAGAATCCGGTAGTTGTGACGGACGACTCCCCATTAAAGAACAAGGAAGCTGCCATAACTGATAATGCCAAGAAGTCGCCTCCTCCTTACTTTCATCATTTTAGGGATCAAGGAGGTGTGAGCACATTTCCTTATGCTTCCCCAACTTCTCCTCCTCCTGAGGGGGAAGATCCCACCCCGCACCAGCCTAACTGGTCCCTCCGTCGGGATTCGACATTCCGCGAAGTGGACACATGTTTTGAATTTCTGGGGGAGTGTCTCCCGCATGGTGAAAAGGAGAGACGCCGCCTCAGTGTCCGCCAAGAATTGCTGAACTCCCACTTTTATTACTTGGCGAACTCTCTTTCCACGACCAACGAGATAACCAGGGACTGGTTATCGATGAATGAGCAATGGGACGAGTTGGCAGCTTTCGCTTCCGATGCTAAAGACGAAGCTCTTAAGGCTATGAATGAGGCTAGGGAGGCCAGACAGGCCCTGGAGGCAGAGAAAACTGCTCGGTCCGCTGCTGAAGAAACCAAGGATGTTCTCCAGAAACAGTTGGAGGAACAAGCTAAGTTAGTGGAGGCCCTTCGAACTGAATCGGCGGCCAAGGACAAGCGCTTGACTGATCTTAACGTCAAAAGTCGTGATCAAGCCTTTGAATGCGCCAAACATAAGATGGAGCTTGTCCGCGCCAAGGCGGACCAAAAATGGCTGTTAGCAGAAGCCATTCCCAAGGTATGTACTTTCTACTTTTGTATACATGATCTAAGTGTTTAGAGTTATTTATACGTTATTAGTTCAACATGGCATTGCTGATGTTCGCGCAAGTGATGAACTTGGGAATTGTGTTGCTATCCTCCTTAAAGCTTCAAAGCAAGCTGGTCGCCAACTGGGCTTTAAAGAAGGTTATCAGTTTGGTTCCACTTCCAAGCTTCCTGAGGAGTGTGTTCTGGCTGGCCAGGATACTGTTGCCATTCTTAAACAGAAATCAAAGGACTTTAATTCTTTGAAATTTTCTTTGTCGGAACAGATATCCGGGCTAGCGGACAAGGAGGATAGTATTCCGCAATTAAAGACTCTTCTTGATCTCGATGAAGCAAACGAAGAAGAAGAAGAAGAAGAAGAAGATCATGCTGAAGATGCGGGAGGTAACGGTACGGAACATGAAGATGCCGCGCTATGGATAGAATTTTCTTTTTTCTTGTAACTTGATCTTTTGTTGTAATCCCATTTGTGTATATAAAGAAGTTTTAATTTTGCATCCCTTACACTTTGTTTATTTTTTCATAATATAAGTGTTTTTGGTAGGATCTTCTTTGTATGCCAATAAAGGATTACATAATAATACAAGTCTCAAATGACTGAAATGAAAATTTTCATAACTGAGGCATAAGCCGAATTACAAGAAATGAAATTACATATGTTGTGGACTTTTAGCTTGGCTCGCAGGCCGAAAGAAAAACAACTAAATGTAACATTTTTTCAGTTGGGCCCCATTCCAAGTTCTAGGGATCTCCGTCCCGTCCAATTTCTCTAACTTGTAAGCACCCCTAGATATAACTTTGTGAATTTTATAAGGTCCTTCCCAAGTTGGGGCCAACTTGCCCGAGGGTTCTTGCCCTGAGGCTTCGTTGTTGCGGAAGACATAGTCTCCCGCATCGAATTCACATCTTTGAACCCGCGAGTCATAATATTTTGCAACTGTCGTTTGTAATTATGCTCTCGGATCGATGCCATTTCCCTCCTTTCCTCGAGGAAGTCAAGGTTCATCCGGAGTTCATGATCATTATCTTCGATCATAAAGACTCTGGCGGATGGGATACCAATCTCGGCGGGAATCATGGCTTCTGTGCCATATGTGAGACTGAAGGGGGTCTCGGAATTACTAGAATTCCTTTGAGTGCGGAAGGCCCATAGTACATGGGGAAATTCGTCCACCCACCCTGTTCGTTTCGTTCCCAATCTCATTTTGATTCCCTCTTTGATCGTCCGATTGGTTCTCTCAACTTGACCATTCGCTTGCGGGTGGGCTACAGAGGTGAATATTTGAGAAATGTGTAACTCTTTTAACCATTCTTGCAACCCACTGTCCGCAAATTGGGTTCCGTTGTCACTAACGAGCTCTAGAGGGAGACCAAAACGGCATATGATAAATTCCCACAAGAATTTTTTAACACTTGCTGCTGTTATAGAAGCAACTGGTTTGGCCTCCACGCATTTTGTAAAGTAGTCGATGGCTACTATCAGGAATTTGACACGTCCGGGGGCTTCAGGGAAAGGTCCCATTATGTCAACTGCCCATTTCTGGAACGGCCAAGCTGAAGTGACTGGGACTAACTCATTCTTTGGTCGAAGCGTGTTAGGAGCATGGTGTTGACATGAATCACACTTTCTGATTTCATTCACAGCATCCATATGCATCCCCGGCCAGTAATATCCAGCGTTCATTACCTTTTCTACGACCATCTGCGGACCCGCGTGAAGACCACAAATGTCTTCATGAACTTCTCTGATTAAGTAATTCGCGTCCTCGGCATCTACACATCGGAGTAGTGGGCCGAGGAAGGAACGTCGGTATAAAACACCGTCAAGTATCTGGTAGTTCAAAGCTTTGTGTTGTATCTTCCGAGTCGCTGCTTTACCTTCCGGAAGTGCTCCGGATGACAAGTATGCGGTGATGGGTGTCATCCAGGACTCTACTCCCGTTTGGATCACTAAAACTTGATGTTGCGAAACAGACGGGCGATCTAATACCTTGATGCGGATGTCTTTGGCGAAATGTTCAAAGTTTGTTGAAGCCAATTTACTTAGAGCATCTGCGAATTTGTTTTCACTTCTCTTTATATGAATGACTTTGCAAGAAGAGAACTGAAGCATCAAATCCTTTGCCTGTGAGACATATGAAGCCATAATATCGTTTTTTGCTTCGTATGTATCATTAATCTGTCCCGCAATCAACATGAAATCCACTCGAACTTCTAAATGTTTAACCCCGAGCTTTTTGGCTATCCGCAAGCCTGCCAAGAAAGCTTCATATTCTGCCTCGTTGTTGGTACTTTTGAAGTCCAGCTTTATGGCATATGTAAACTCATGGCCTTCGGGATTGACCAGCCTGAGGCCTGCGCCACATCCCTCATTGCTTGAAGCTCCATCCGTGAATAAGGACCAAGTTTGTCCCAATTCCAGAGGTACTTGGGGTTGTTGCTCGATTAAACATTCTTTTTCTTTGTGATGCGGAACTTCTGTCCTAAAGTCCGCCAACACCTGCCCTTTAATTGTTGGCCTAGGTTTATATTCTATTGCATGTTCACCTAGTTCGATGGCGCATTTGGCCAGTCGGCCAGATAATTCGGGTTTACTGAGAACATTTTTGAGCTTGTATCCGGTTAAAACATTGATGGGGTGCCCTTGAAAGTATCTGCGGAGGCGTCGGGCAGCATAGACAAGTGCCAAAACAAGTTTTTCAAGCATGGAGTATCTTGTTTCTGGGTCCGATAGTGTTCTGCTGACGTAGTAGATCGGTGTTTGAATATTCTTTCGATCTGTCAGGAGGACGGCCCCGATGGCAATGTCTGACATTGATAGGTATAACGTTAAAGTTTCCCCCGCACATGGTGCTGTTAACGTGGGCAGCTCCATCAAACATTTTTTAAACTCCAAAAAAGCTTGTTCTGCTTCCGCAGTCCAGTTGAAATGTGCTTTCTTTAGGCAATTTCTTAGTGTTGAGATAAATGGGTGAGATTTGGCTGCATGGTTTGCCAATAATCGATTCAAAGCAACCAAACGCCCAATGAGTGTCTGAACTTCCTTGAGGGAAGACGGGGAAGGCATGCGGGCTATGGCTTGAACTTTATCTGGATTAGCTTTGAAGCCCTCGTCTGTGACAATCACTCCCAGAAATTTTCCTTCTTCCATTCCAAATAAACACTTGGTTGGATTCAACTTCATGTTGATACTCTTCAAAGTATTGAATGTTTCATCGATATCTCTCAACATTTGATCTTCCTCAACACTTTTGATTATGAATTCATCCATATATACCTCTAGATTTCGACCAATTTGACTTTTGAATGCTATATCCATCAATCGTTCATATGTAGCTCCCGCATTTTTCAGTCCGAAAGGCATCATTTTGTAACAAAAGATGCCTTGATCGGTGCGAAATGCTGTTTTGTCTTCATCACCCGCTGCCATGTGGATATGATGGTAGCCTTTGTAGGCATCCAGGAAACACTTAAATTTGAATGGTGCCACAGCGTCAACCTTGAGTTCTATCTCGGGTAAAGGATAACAATCCTTGGGACATGCTTTATTTAAGTCCTTGAAATTGATACACATCCGCCATGCCAGATTGCTTTTGGGGACGATAACTGGGTTGGCGACCCAAGTTTAGTAACGGATTGGACGAATAATCCCTGCCTGCAAGAGGTCATGGACTTGTTCATTCATTGCTTTCGTTTGCTCCGGACCCATCCTGCGTTGTTTTTGAACAATTGGCGTGAAGAGTGGATTTACCCTTAGTTTGTGTTCCGCAATGTTCCGCGGGACACCTGTCATGTCCGCAGGTTTCCATGCGAAAACATCGACATTTTTTGATAATAATTGTTTCAAGAAAGTTCGCACTATCTCGGAGATAGCAGGTCTAATTGTTACAGTTTGATCGGGGAAATCTTTGTTCAAAACCCAATTTTCCGGTTCAGTTCTCAAAGTTTGTTTTGGAATCTTGCTAGGCTTTGAACTTTCGGTTGCAAAGCAGTGCCTGTTAACATGAATTATTGCGATGCCATTACAAGTTGGGACTCCTACTGCACCGTGTGCCGTGGACGGATGAGCATTGAAATCACCAATCGCTTCTCGCCCAAGGATAATGTCATGTTTAGATGTTGTTGGCTAAACCAGAAATTCGACCTCCTTATTCCTTGAATGAATTCCATCACTTAGGGTGACTGGGAATGAAATTACATCTCGCGAATGCATTATTTCTCCTCCAAATACCGATACTGGAGCGTGAATGGGTTTCAATCTTTCTTTATCTTCTTCGTCAAGCTGATCAAAGCATTGTTCATACATGATATCTGATGTGCTGCCGGTGTCGAAGAAGACGTAATGAGAACGATAATGTCCGAAGAGAGCAGTGATGATCAGGGGATTCTTACTATTCGGACCCCCTTTGATTCGAGGGAAGATCACTGGTTCATTCTTCCATTCCTCATCATCAGACTCTTTCCGCTTTTTCTCTGCGTTGTATCCGCCTTGTATCATATGGACATTCAAATCTCTAATTTGTTTTTTACTTGGACCCTCAATGTCCCGAATGGGAGCTTTACCATTATCGGGTTTCCCATTTTTTACTAAGTGCTTGAGTTTTCCAGATTTCACAGCCGTCTCAATATCATTTTTCAATGTTCTACACTCATTTGTATTATGACCAATGTCGTCATGATACGAACAGTGCTTGGTAGCATCCAAGAATGATCTTCTTGTTAATGGCTGTGGCTTTCTTAATTTTATATTCTCTGTTGTGAGAATTTCAGCAGGAGTCTTTGAAAGAGGAGTCCAATTGTTGGGGCTTCGGTTTGCGGGTCCCGCTTTGTTCTTGTTGCCTATGAGGGATCTTGCATTAAATGGTTTTGACACTTCCGCACTTGGCTGAAGCCTTGACCAGATAGGGCCTTTCGCCTGTCTATTAGGTCTTGGATTCTGAAATTCAACTTTAAATTTTTTGCTTTGGGTTACCATTCCTCAACGTTTTCTCAGTGTTAGCATACACCTTTGCCGCAGTCATAAGGTCGTCCCACTCTTTTGGCATTCCATCCCTACCAGTAAGTGTGCGAACTAAATAATCACATTTAACGTTTTTGCGGAAGGCACCGCGAAGCATGTCTTTGCTTATCCCACCAATGTTCAAACTTTCGTCATTGAACCTGGTGATAAAATCTTCTATGGACTCGTTATCGCGGCGGACAACATCCAAGATTTCTAATTGGTCTCGCGTATGTTTTTTCTATTGACTGAAGTGTTGGGAAAATTTTTTCACCAGATCGTCCAAACTAGAAATTTCACCGTTAGGTAACTTTTCAAACCACTCTCTTGCTGCCCCTGTTAGTGTTAATGCGAACATGTGACACCAATAAGGCAGCGTCCAACCACTGACACCACCTACCGCAATAAAGTTCTGGAGATGATCACTTGGATCAGTCATACCATTATACTTACCCACCGATGTAGGTATCTTAGCATTAGCGGGAAAGGGTGCTGTTGCAATACTTGCTATGAACTTTGATTTTTCAGCGAAGGCCGCGGGGCGGTATGGTTTAGTAAATTCTCGTTCCGCATTGCTATGGTATTTGGTATGGCGGACCATGTCATGCAGACGGCTGCTTTTTACCTGAGAACTCATCCTACTGTCTCCGGTATACATACTGTAATCTCCGGGGTGGTAGGATGAATCGTAACCATCCAACTCATCTAAATAAGATGGCATCCGCATATTTATGCGAGGACGAGGACGTAGCCTCGGAAGTTCGCCAAACTCTAGTTACGTCTGTTAACTGTAACGGGTTTGACTTCCTCGCACTGTTGGTGGAGGAGAAGGAGATCCCCTAGGGGATTCCTCATAATCCAAAGTGTGGGCGTGAAGTTGTTCGTTACGCTTTCTAGGCTCGTATTCAGCCACCAAACTTTGTTGTTGCACGTGGAGCCACTCTTCAGGAGTCAAGGCTCCTATGGATCTGGAATTACGTCTATGAGATCTAGCCACGTCAGAGTCACCTGAATCATTTTCCAAATCCAACACTAACCGCTTTCAGCAAGTTTCTTTCGTAATCCGTCTGAGATTACCCAAATTAGAACCGTCCGGTGCCGAGGCCCGTCCCATATCTGGGGGAGTGGTACCGGTTGGTGCTGTGACGTTCTCTAGGGTAAAACCCCCAGGCGTTACGTCAATGTTTCGTGACCCTGGAGCTGTGACTCGCTCAAGAGTACTACCACTTGGAGTCGTGATGCGTGCAAAAACACTAAGACTCGGAGGTGCTTCTATGTTAGTTACACGTGACTCAGTTGCAGGGGTTCCCGTCGGCCCTTCAGGAAGTTTACTCATATCAAACGAACCAAAAAACCAACGAAAACTATTGCTGTTCTAACACAAATCACGGATGGCTCCAATGAAGAAACAGGGATCCGCTCCCCGGGTATGGGTCCTGGATCCAATGAGTCCACAGGGTGAAATACGATAACTAAAACCACGATATGAGTAACACTTCCCAAAGTCCAGTGACCGGAACCTGCAAAACAGACACCGTGAGTCTCGTTACAGGAAGGACAACGTAAGAGTCATGAACCTTCCTTTGTAGAATACTTGAGTGGTGATAGCTGTCCTATTAGCGTTGTCCTCTAATTGTTCAAGCGGATAGATGTCCTGTCTTGCGGACGACTTTTGTGGACGCCAGGATGCTTCCGCATGTATTATGAGGACGTTCCTCCTCAATCGACATGCGGGTGACCCAAGTGTTCCGCGGTGGCTTGTGAGAGGGTTCTCTATGACCTGCGGGTGGTACTTAAGGGTATTTGGGTCTTTTTGGTACCCTACCTCTACATACGGATTCTATAAGTTTCCGTACAAGCACGAGTTCATCCAAGGATTTTTCCAATTCACTCGCATTAGTAGCATATGTGTTAATCCTCTCCATGAAGGCGTCTACTGATTCGTCTTCCTTCATTTGCATCATTTGGAGCTCCACCATTAATGATTGTAAATGACCTTCTGCACTCGTTCAACACTGACATGCCTTTTCTTCAACGCTTCACACGCTTCCTTCGCTGTTTTGCAATTTGCCACTTGCAAAATGACACCCTTCGGTATCACTTGATACAGGTACGCAATTGTTGCTTTGTCTCTCCGGACATCCGGTTGCGTATCACCCGTAGGTTCTATCGATTCCCATAACCATTCTCCTCAAGGATAATCTTGATTTGAATTGCCCAAACTGTGTAGTTTGTTAAATTTAAAATAGGGCATTGATAATGTGTTAACGATCCTACTTGTTTGTGTGTAACCATTGCGTTGGTATTACTCGGTCCTCCCGAATCTGACATACTTTCTACACGTATAACCTTCACTTTGATTGATTTTTTTTGTAACCCACAACAAATCCTTTAGTCACCCTCGATTATTCCTCAATCGATACTTGTTTCCGCTTGAAACTTGTTATACGTACTGATCAAACCGAACCAGCCCTTGCTTATCTCTTTGTTGGTTTGAATCCTTCATAAAAACCTCCTATTTTGTTGGAATAGATCAACTTTGATCTTTAAACTCGGTTTTGCAACCGCAAATCTAATCGCCGAATACCACCGCGTCGCCGGAATCCACCGTCGCTGCCATTCTTTCTAATAATCCGATAACCCTTAGTGACACCAGAATCCACCGTTGTCGCCGTTCTACAATCGGAATAACACCACTTCATCGGAATCCACCGTCGTTGCTTCCCGCACCGTCGGAATACCACCGCCGCTGCTCTTTTTTCGCCGGAAACCACCGTCGCCGCTGCCCTACACCACTCGAATCCACCGCTGATGCCTTTTTTTTCAATCGTACCGTCGGAAACTACCGACAACACCTGCCGTTCAAATTTTGCAAAAAAAATCGAGTATGCCGGAAAAACGTGATGCCGGAATCTTGGCCGGAAAAACGAGATACGCCGGAACCTGCTACTGTCACGTTTTCTTACTTTTCGACTTCCAGATATCACCGGAGACCACCGATGATAACCTATATTTGTTCAGTTTCACCTAAAAGAACCCGCAGGAAAAACAGGTTGCCAGAATCTTCTCCGGAACCTGCTACTATCGCCGAAAAAACTACTGCTGCGTTTTTTTCTGGCCGGAATTTTTTGATCACGGATTCGACCACCGTTGATCCTGTATTGTTTAAACTAACAATCAACTCGTGAAACCAAATGCTCTGATACCAATTGTTGCCCAGACTTGATCTTTAACAAACTTGATCGATTAAGAAAACAAGATGAAACAGAATTGAATCAATAATACTTTATTGATAAACTAATAATACAACGTATAACAATTTTGAATGATTTTGACTTTTCCTATTGACCCCTATTTATACACAACTAGAACCAATCCTAATATGATATGTGTATATGAAAGTTTTAAACTTTTCATTTAACACTTCTCGACCCTACACTTACATAAACATTCTAAATACATACTAAACATAGTTTGACTAATTACAACACGACCCCTAAACTTTGACACCCATGAATTAACGAAATTATTTTGCCAACAAAACGTGGGCCCAACGATAGTGGAGAAGTCATCGTGTGTCATCAATGTGAAATAGAATTTCACATTGGCTGCTTGAGGGCTCATGGCAAAGGCGATCTGAAGGTGGGATACTTTTATAATATTCAGTAAATACTCATGTGACAATGAGTTAGTCTTGAGTTTTAATATTAATATCCTTTGTGTTATAGGCATTGCCACCTGGCAGTTGGTTCTGCTCTTCCGAATGCAGACAACTCAATCATGCGGTCAAGGTTTTGGTTGCTTCAAGACCACAAAAGATCCCTGATTTTATGATGGGAAATTATGCAACAAATTGTGACACTGAGTGGCGTATTGTTCGTGGCAAGCATGCCTCTAGAGAAAACAAACAGTTGCTTGATGAAGCTACTGAAATCTCAGGTGAGGGTGTTGCTTTTTTATCAAACTGTAATATTTCTTCCCTGTGACAGATATCTTATATTCATTCTGACAGTATGATACTTCATTAATTACAAGTTTAATCAAACAATATTCATATATAGTAATATTTCTAAAAGCTTCATATTTCTATATCACGATTGGATTTTTCATTAACGGGGTTAAATTTTATGTACTTCTGTAACAGGATGCCGAGTGTGGGCATTTAACCACTGGCATTTTACAAGACATGCTATTAAAGTATGTAAATGGAACATGTTTTTGTGAGGTGAGTCCAATTAACTTATTTATTCAAAAAGGTAGTATTGTCTGTTATGTGACTGTAAATGAGCTTATCTAAAACTTTTTTGTTTCTTTGTTTAGACATCCTATGGAGAGCTCTAGTTTTGTGACATCCGGATATACAACGAATCTGATAAGTACCCATCTCAATGAACTGGAAACAAACGCCTCATAAATCTACTTTCAGTGTTTTTTAGGCGCTCTTTTATTATTCATGTTTTTGGAAAATGTTGTGTTTAATCCCGATCAAGTTAAAGTCAAGTTAGTAAAGTTAGGTTTAAATTGTTATTATTATTATTAGTAGTAGGGTTACTATGTAATTTATATTGTATCGATAGGAAGCATAACTTTCCGGCATGTATATATTTAAGAAATGTATTGATCAATTATTATTAGTCTTTTTGGTTTTGCAATTTATCATGAGTTCCAGCCTTTTTGATGCCATCAGTTTTTGGATCAAACTGTAATCTAATCTAATCTAATCTAATCTAATCTAATCTAATCTATGGCTTGTTCATATCTAATCTGCCTTTCAATGTCAACGTACCGATCACTTCTTTTGTCTTTGTGGAACCCATCGGTTCATTCATCCCAAGAAAGTAGAAATTATTCAATATTAAATTGATTGCTAACAAACACACTTAACACGCAATTTATTTAACAAGATTCGTATTCAAAGATTCTATAATAGAAATCATAAACACTTGGGCTTTTAGTTTACAACCAACCCATAACATTGTTTGACCCATCACCCGTTACATTCATAAAGTTTGACCCAATAATAATAAAAACATGAAGCACTATAATTTTGATCAAGCCCAAAACAAGGGATTAAAAAAAGGGTGGATTGAAACCCAATATTTTTTTTATATTTGTCAACCCTTAAGTAAACCTCTTAACCAAAAAGCTTGCCATGCTACTAACGTTGCTTCAATAAACTCTACTTAACATGAAGAAAGAGAAAACTAGCCAGCAACAGTCTTTTATTTATGAGAACTCCACGATACAAGAGGAGATAACTCTAATGTTTCATAAACCAGTTCAAACTAGCCTGTTCTTGAACATGTATCCGAATTTCGTACACATGCATGGTATTTGGAGCCCGGTTTTGAACCGGCAGTCTTTTCTAAAATATTGGTTTTTTCATAAGTGATTTTTCACAGTTTGCGGATCATATTTAAAATAATATTAAGAAACAACTTTTCTACCGATTACAATTGCCTTCCTGGTGATTGAAATACATGTTATCGAAGCTTATGAGTAATGAAAACACAATAGTAAATAGCTATTGAAGCTTAAAAAACTTTTTTTACAAATGTATGTGCTTTTGGATTATTTTTATTATGGATTATTGTTTATTGTTGAATTATGTACATTTGAATATTTTTTTAGTTAAAGTTACATTTATATAAAATTACCAGGTAAACTATTCAACCAAGTTAAACCTTCCGGTCAAATGGTTTTATATTTTTTAGGCGTCCGTTACGAGTAAAAAAATCTCTTTTAGAACATTGGCTAACTCTTCATTCCCCCTTTCTTTTATAAATTAGTCCGTAGTTAAATGTCCATTTTATATACCTTAGGATTTGTGTTACAACTTTCATATGGCATTCCTTTGGTGTCTCCATGAACCAGCTTGCAGCTTGAGTTTAAAAGAATCTTAGGGACCCAATTCACCTTCTATATTCAGTAAGGTTGACTTTCATCCTTTGTTAATTGAAGATTTGATTCCATAGGATATTTTTTAACATAAATTAGTTAGCTCAATAGTCTTGTACAATTATGATGTATTTATTTTAACTCTTCGTGTAACTTGTAATTAATATTTGTTTTCTTTATATTCGGATTCCTTCTTGTTTTGGTGGGATACTGGGTTCAATATTATTGATATGGTATCATATGCCTCTTTTAGATCCTAATCCCTCTCCCTCCCTTCCGTTAATACATACATACGGGCTCCAACTATCACTCACTTTCAGCAAGTTAAACAAATTCTTCGGTATGTAAAAGGTATGATAACGTACGGACTCCACTTCACCGGACCACCTTCGATTTGACACCCAGGTATCTAAGGTGGACTTGACTCGATGCCTTGAAACTCGTCGGTCAACTTATGGGTACTCTTTTTCTTGGTGGGAACCTTTCTTGGAGTGCTAAGAAACAACTTGCCGTGTCTAGGTTCAGTTGCGAGTAAGAATATCATGCCATGGCAAATGTTGCAGCTGAAATCATTTGGATCACTCACTTACTTTGGGAGCTTCATGCTCTTCCTCCTGAATGCCCAACTTTAATCCAACTTTAATTTGTGACAACCAGTGTGCCTATTTTAACTCAAAACCCAGTCTCCCATAAATGGGCTAAGAACCTAGACTTGGATTGTCATTATATTCGTGAGGTCGTGGCCTCGGGACCTCTTCACACTGCCTATGTTCCAACCAAGCTTCTTGTGGCGGACATATTTGCAAAGAGTCTTTCGCGACCACATTTCGGATATTTTCGGTCTCGATTATAAACTACAAATTGGTCCACATCCGTTTTACTAGAGGATGGGGTGTTACTTATGATGTGTTTATTTCACCTCTTCATGTAACTTGTAATTAATATATATATATATATATATATATATTCCAATCCCCTCTTATTTTGGGGAATTGAGTTCAAACTCTTTAAGACTGAGTATCTCCATTGTGACTTTGGCGGGGTAAACGATGATGAGGAGATCCAGATCACCATCAAAGACCAAGTGGTTCCGCAGGTATTGAAGTTCAAGTACCTAAGATCGTTTGTCCAGAGTGACAGAGAAATGGATAGTGACGTGGGCCAGCGTGTCCAGGTAGGATGGAGTAAATGGAGGGCATCTACAGGAGTTTTGTGCGACACGAGATTCCCAACCATTCTAAAAGGTAAGTTTTAGTTAGACCTGCGATGTTATATGGAACTGAATGTTGGGCTATTAAGAAGTCACATGCGCGTAAGCTAGAGGTAGCATAGATGAGAATGCTAAGGTGGATGTGTGGGCACACAAGATTTTTCACATCTTCAAGATCTGAACATGCGGCTAGAGGAGTGGCCAACAGCTTTAGAAGGAAAGGCTTAAGGATTAGTCGCTCTAGGACCGACACTGTGACTTTGGGGGGGGGGGGGGGGGGAGTAAACGATGATGAGGAGATCCACATCACCATCGAATACCAAGCGGTTCCACAAGTAATGAAGTTCAAGTACTTAGGATCGTTTTTTCCATAATGACGGGGAAATAGATAGTGACGTGGCCCACCGTGTCCAAGTAGATTAGACTAAATGGAGGGCAACTACAAGAGTTTTGTGTGACATGAGATTCCCAACCAGTCTTAAAGGTAAATTTTGTGGGGTCATAGTTAGATCTGCGATTTATATGGAACTGACTGTTATTAAGAAGTCACATGCGCATAAGCTAGAAGTAGCAGGGTTGAGAATGCTAAGGTGGATGTGTGGCACACAAGATTGGACCAAATAAGAAATGATATTTTTCAAGAGAGATTAGGGGTGGCTAACATATCTATTAAGATAAAATAAGGGAGGTTGAGATGGTTTGGACATGTGAAGAAAAGAGAGACGACGGTCCTGTTCGATCCATAGAAACTATTAATATTGAGGGAAGATGGATAGAGGACGTTCCAAATTGACTTGGCCGAGAGGATTAAGCATGTTTTGATACATTTGCACCTCTCCGAGGACGTGGTTTAAGATAAGAATTTTTGGAGATGTAATAATGAAATTTAAGAGAAATGTATAGTTTTTATTAGAGTTCTATTATAGGGGTTTTTCTTTACCTTGTTTCGAGTAATAAATGATATATTACTAATTAGTATTTTATAACATATATTTAGTATTCATTACTAATATCACTATTTTTATTTATCTTTTTTTACGACTACTTTAATTATTTTTAATAGTACACAATTAGTTATTTATTTATTATAGCGGCATGTTTTCTTCTTTATGGTCTAAAGGCTTAGTGTTGAACTTAGTGTTTCTTTTAGTTGGTCCCATGCATATGGTTTTCGATCTGGGGTCTGCTGGTAGCAACCTCTTTATTCTTTGAGATGGTGGTACGGTTTGTCTACATTCCACTCTCCCAGACATTGCTATTGCTATAGGTGGGATTCTACTAGGTATGGTTGTTGTTGTAGTTCAATATTATTGATATTTGATATAATTGCATTCTTCTATGACTATCTTTTTAAGGATCTTACGAGCCTTTCCGGTTTGTTTAATTACTAGTTATTGATAGTAGTTTGTTATTGTGGTCCAGGATTAATGAATGGACTTTTGTTGATCATGAAATGAAACCTAAATTGAGGCAATAAAGCCTTGTGTAAGTTTATGATAGCACGGACTACACCATGACTAGATCCACGACCCTAATGGTAATTGTATTATGTCATAGGGTTGTATGCAAATTCAAGGGCCTGTTTGGGATTGAATTTGAAAATAGCTTATTGACTTATTAACCTTTTCGAAAAGCCAAGATTTGTGACATTTTGAAACAACTTTTTTAATCCTTTCAATAAGCTAAAATAAGAGGAACTTTTTTGTTTGACAAACACTTTTTTAACTTATTGGCTTTTTGAAAAACCAATAAATCAATAAGTTGTTTTCAAACTCAATCCAAAACATATTCCAAGTTGAATGTGTAGACCCTTAGTGGAAATATATTGATACAATGAGAGTCACAAATTATGTAAAAGTCCCACTAGATTTTAATGGAAATGTATATGTGGAGTGATATAAATTTAAATGATTCCTAAAATTTGTCAATGTGAGTATGCAGGTATTTTTAAATTTTATAGCAAAATTGTGTGTACGAACAGATCCAAACATGTTTTTGGTCGCCCATTAGGAGTCAAGATGTACACCGAAATAAAAAAACAAAACCAACCATTGGGTGTTTCATAAAAAATATTCATTTCGGAGCAAAAACTATTATCCAAAACTATTATCCAATTCGAAACATCAAGATATCAACTAACATTTCGTTGTCGCAAGATCCGATTGCACGAGACCCAAATCGAAAACATTCGATTCACCTCAACCTAAAGACCAAATCAATTAAAAATTTAGTAGCTCGAGAATTAGTGGTGGCAATCTCAAGTAGCTCGAGAAACGGATGCGGCAATCAGAGATCCCAACAACTAGCGACGATGACACAATGATGACAGTGGGTAGTGGTGATATTGTGGCTATGGTCCGGGAGTTTTTTTTTTCAAAATTGGCATGTCCATAGAGAAACCTGAACCCTTATTTATAATCACATTTATAATCACAGATATTGTATCCGAGACAAAGCCTTACATGATTTTGTAATTTAAAACATGTTTATGGATTTCTATTAAGGTTTGTTTAGTTGAGAGTAACGGAAAGGAGCGTAAATGTCATGGAAGAAAGAATGAAATGAACAAAGGAATGAAATGAACTATCATCATTCCTTCGTTTGTCTTGTTTAGTTAACCTATAGGAATGAAATAAATTATTACTTTATGTTGTTCGATAACCATAAAAAACATAGAAATTGAAAAGAAATGCAATAGCGACGGTGGGTGGCGGCGGCGTTGGCGAGAGAGACGTTGGTGGCAATGGCGAAAGTGGTAGTGGCGCTGGTGATGGTGGTGGTTAGACAGTGACGGTGGTAATAATGGTGGTGGACCGGTGGTGGTAGTGGAGATAGTGGTAGTGTTCAAAAAGTGGCAGTGGAAGTGGTTGTGGTCACGTGGTGATGGTGGCGGAGAATGTGGTGGTCAAGAGGTGGTTGTGGTGGTGGACATGCAGAGGAGATGGTGGTGATGGTGGGTCTAGTGATAGCAGTGGTCAAGCGGTGGTGGAGGTGGTGGCAACGGTCAAGTGGTGGCGGTGGTTAGGTGGTGGTGGCAGCATCTCAATGGCGGGTAGCAGTAAGGTGGTGGTGGTGGTGGTGCTTGTTGTTGTCAAGTGGTGTTGTCGAGAGAGTATTGTGAAAGAGCAGTGAGAAAAAATAGAGGGTCGGAAGGTATGGTTTTGATGAAATGAGATCCTTTATGTAGCACCGATTCTATTCCATGGACCAGTCGAATACCACTTTTTATTAAATCAATTTTATCCGTTACTATAAATAATTAATATACAAGTTTACACCATTTAATTATCACTACATTTTATTTTTCTGTATGAATTTTCCTTATTTTTTTTCTTCTAAATGCATATCAATGTTTACCTTTTTTTTTCTTTTATTATTAAAAGCAGAGTTGTATTTATAAACATAGACGGCCCAACTTCATTCCAAAGCTATGACTTTGGCCCCTTTTAAAAATAGAGAAAATTACTGTTTTTATCCTTGTATGGTCTGGTATAAGGGCGGAGTCACATTCGGTCAAAAAATTGAACTCGTTGAATCCCATGGTTCCAAAAGTGGAACGGATGAGTCCCTCTGTCATCATTTCGTTATTAATACCGTTAAAATGATGGGCAAAGGAGTCTTTTCACACAATAAAATATAATCCTACGGTTTTCACAGTTTTCTTCTTGCACCACAATCACCTTCACCACCGCCATGCCACCACGATTCCACCCAACCTGCAACAACAATTCGATTCCAATCAATGCGGCTGTAAAACACTGTTAAATCTCAACGCCAACCAACGATGCCATAAATGATACCTCCGCTGATTCCAATTCAACTGTCCCTATATATACACCGACCAAGCTTGAATCATACTTTCCATGTTGTTGTACTCGAGAAATGGCACTAAGGCGCACACCTCGTCGATGCTATTGACTTGAATCATGAAGGCCACGTCCACTCGTACATATAGCAATCGAGATTTAGGGGATTGGAAGCCATGAGTGAGATGGGTTTTGTCGGAAAACGTGAACCGGAGATGGGTTTGGTCGGATTTGAAGAGATTGTGAGAATTAGAGTTTTGTGAAGGGTTTGTTTGTTTGTGTTGGGTGGTATTTAACTACGTGTTTGCTAGTAGATAATGTATATAGGTTTGTGTGTTAAAGGTGATAGAAAAGTGAAAGAATATAAGTTTCATGGCCATGGGATTTTATTTTATTGTATGAAAAGACCCCTTTGCCCATCATTTTAATGGTGTTAATAACAGAAAGATGACGGAGGGACTCATGCAATTCCCTTTTGAAACCACGGGGATTCAACCATTTCAAATTTTTTTAGACTTAATGTGACTCCGCCCTTAGAGAGCCAAAGGGACGAAAACAATAATTTTCTCTTAAAAATATTACAATTATATATATCATATCTTTTCTGGATTTTCAACAAATCATGACTTGGCCAGTTGTATATTTCAACAATTTGATTGTTGTATTGTATGTTCGAATCCCATGGAACCCTTTTTTCCAATAATAATTTAGACTCATCGCATATGCTATCTACCACTAAGCTTAAAAAAGTCAGTTTTTATTTAACGTGTAGTACGTAGTGGTTTTCAAGTGTGCTAATAAAATTTATGCATACAAAAATCTATCTTTTAATAACTTTATTTTTCAAATACGAACCGGCCCATTTAATGTCAAAATATAGTTTATAAGTTATTTAGTAAGAAAATATTCACCTGTAAGGGAAATATTTGTGACTTGCGATATCAAATTACGAAACCTGCTATATATTTTATGGTCAAGTTAATAATTAAAGCTGACGTGAAAATCGGACACAAAACGAGAGCTTCGGGACGCACGTTTAGCTTCAATGGGATAAAGCTTCTAGATAGCTACAAAATAAAGACTTGTATTTCTATCTATGTGTGTGTTTTTCATGGTTTAAATCATCCATCCAAGGAGAGCTCACCAAGTGTGACCCTCCTCTTTGGGTCCAGATGATGGCTTTGCGAATTTTCAGTGGGAGCGCTAATGGAATTGGTTTAGAGGATATTAGTAGGTTTCGGGAGGATAGTATAGTGAGGTATGCAACCACGTCTTTTCGCTCAGAAGCATTGTGTTGGCAGGATAATCTAGTTCTAACTAGAGGACATATGGATGTTAAGAGAAGGAATTGGGAGGAAGTGAGGAAAGTGATTATTGAACCATTTAGCACCGCTCAGAATTGGACAAGATTGTGTAGGAATTCTTGCCGTTGGAGGCGGGTGATTTGTCTATTAAGGAATACACGATTAAAGTTTATTCTTGTGGCCCGTTTGTGTTTTAACTTGGGTACCCCCGTGAATGAGAGAATTAAAAGGTATGTTAAAGTGTTATCGGTGGATGTTCTTAGGGTTCTGAGCTATCAAGATTAGTACTTCCCATTTAGTAGCACCGACAACCGACATCTTTTATGAAATGATGAATGATTTTAACCTCTGCATTGATGGTGATTCGATTTGAAGTGATAATCCTGCATAGACTACAATGAAGCCAAAGGTAGAGGCATCTGATGTTGGAGTGTGCCGAGGACATTTGGGAATTCTAGTAATGTGAAGAGGATGTGCCCGCTATCGTTTCTGGTGTACTCGGATTCGAGGACGATTCCCAATTTAAGGGGGTGAACTTGTAACATCCCGAAAATTCTCGTAACCGAATGACACGAGTGTATAGTTGTAAATTAATTTCTCGGGTTTCTCTTGAGGGCTCGGGAAACTATGGGCATGTCAAAAGAAGTATTTTATTTAGTTAGGAAGAAAGAAGGATCGAATTACAAAGTGCAAGGGCTTAAAGTGAAAATTGATGATAGTTATAACCCAAACCTTTCCCCCCTAAACCTAATCTGGCCGCCACTTTCCCAGCCACCAAACCCTTCGCTTTTTATCATGTTAATTCAATTCCAAGCTGCTGGAGGTCGTTCAAGGTGTCTACTACACTCTCATGATCTTAAATTCCATTATCTCACTCGTTAAGATGGTCAATTAAGTCGTTTCTTGAACGAGGGACAAAATCGGATTAATTTTGTTTGGCACAAGTCAAAAGATGGAGTTTTTGGTGTCAAAAGTTTCCCGGGTATGTCTAGTATATCATACTAAAATTTCATGATCATTGGAGTTGATTTGATAGGCCAATTGTTAAAAACCGATTTCTAGGACTCTTGAGTGTTGAAATTGTTAATTGTTGACTTTCGGGTATTATTTGGAGGAATGGTCAACTCGATCATTTTGAGGGGTCTCGTGTTAGTATATGAACAGTGGTAAAAAAATTTTTTGGTTATAGGGGCTGGTTTGGTTGATGATCCTTTAATCTAATTGTAATAGCGCGTAAAACCGGTTAATTGGGAATTAATGTAATAAAATGATGAGATTTCAAAACCCATCGACTTGAGTGGTTAAATATTGATGGGTAGGCTGTAATAAGGTCAAATACTATCAAAATGGGGCTAGTTGGGTTGGTGGTTGGTTAATCGGTTTGTTAACACACGATTCGACATAATTAACGTAAGACGGACATAGTTTGGGAACCGTTGGTGATGATTTATTGGAAAGGGAGTTTTGGGGTAATTCAAGGACTCCCGGGGCTGATGTAGATGACAATAAATGTTGGGTGTGGCTATGGATCAATCCAATACCGTTAGGACATCTCGTATAGTAAGCGAGCCGTGTCGGTCTAGTTAGTGATTGTTGTGTGCTTTAACTTGACAGACTTGTGGATTGTGAGTGATTAGCTAGAGGATTCAGTTGTGATATTTATGTGATTCATGTCAGGAGAGTTTCATGATGCTCATTTTTAAATGTTTTACGTCTTGGGCTAGCATACACGTTTTATGACGTTTTTACCCTTTTGAAGCATTTTAATGATAATGCATAGTTTATGTTATTTTTACTATCTATACTTGAAAGTTTGTATGTTTGATGTTTATGTTATGTGTATGAGTGTGTGTGGCCACCACGTGTATGTTTTTATTAAGCCGTGACCTGGTCGAAGCGATGTATAAAATTCCTTAAGTTCCTGGTTGGGTGTTAAGGTGAAGAGTTCCAGGACGGGAAGACCGTCCTTGGGGCAAACGGAAGTGATGTATGTAAAATTCCTTGATTTCCCTATTGGGGGGTTAAGGTGAAGAGTTCCGGGACTGGAAGACTGTCTTCGGGGCGAACGAATGTAAAATCCCCAAACAGTTTATCTTTCCTTGGGTGAAGTTTATTCGGGTCCTTAACTTTGTGTTTTGGACTTGATGGGATGTGGCCCGTGTTACGTGCTTGACTGAGGAAAATTTATTTATTGATTTATTGATGTTATTTATGTGTTATTATGATATTATTTATATATCATTATGGAAGTCGTATGTTAAACACCTTGGTTAGTCTTTAAAATATATTGATGATTAACACATGAACTCACTCCGCTCAAGCTGACTTTGCAAGTATGTTAGAATGATTTTTAGGTTACACGTGGATGGGATTACTGCTTGGAGGTGCACAAGACTACCGTGATCTCGAGGCAGTTCTAGTCGAAGCCCATTTATATTTTTAATAATTAAGACAACCATGGATGACCTTTTCTTGTCTTAAAAAGAAATAATGTTTGAATGTTTCGTTGACTTTTCTGCTGCAAGGGTACTCTGAATTGGATTTTTAAATTATGTGAAACTGATTTATCTTTTAATAATATAGTTTACATTTCTATGTCTTAAGGATAATAATGTGAAGTTTTGTAAATTTCTGTTGCAAGACTACTCTGTAATGAAATTTTGGATTTTATGAAACCAGTTTAATCTTTATATTTGAAATTGTTTGTAATGATTACCAACTGTAGGGCTCCTGGATTTCGGGGTATTATATGGCCGTAGCTATGGTGTCCGGAGAAGAGAAGAAAGGACGGCACAGGTGGGAGCGACGACTGAAAAAGGCGGTTACCAGAATCTCATTTTTTCAGCGTCGCGCTTTTCCTGCGAACCATATCTATTTTCTTTTGGTTGCGATGCAGTTAAGGGTTGTCGTGGAAATGGTGTTCGAGGAGCTGTGAGGAAGAAGGATAGAGGGTGGAGGACGGTGGCAAGGACACGATTTTCGGGCGGCCGGTCACTGTAATCGGTTTTCCATGTCCGGAAATGGAGGGTGACGGCCGGTGGCGGCTGCTGGTGTAATTGGTGTGAAGAAAAAGTTTTTTTTCCCTTTTTATGTCCTAATCACACTTATAATGCGAAATGGGCTTGAACTTCTTTGGCCTAGTATGTGTGTATGGGCCAGAAGGTAATAACTCATCTTGGGTTGTTGTTATTTTTCTTCTTGCCAGCTTGAATGCCTGAGTTGGCTCATTTATATGGGCTGATTATAGGGAACGATTTTTGGCAAAAAAATAATTATTGTTCGGGGTTGACCAAACTAAAAAAAGTAAAAATTGATTGGGTTTTCGCCATTGTTGGACCGTGTTCAAAGAGTATTTTATCCATATTTTTTTAAAGGCGCTTAGAAGGGGACATAATAAGCTTTGTCATTTAATCGTTGTCCCCGATAGTTTTTCTGAACTAATACTGCTTGAAGATCCGAGATGGCTAAACAAGTGATAACTCCTTCACGAATAAATTAGGTGGATGGGGGTGATTGAAGAGGCTTTGGCTTTATCGGGTTGATTCGTGATGATGCGAGACACGAAGGCAATATTTGTTTTGTGATATCAAATTACAAAACCTGTTATATATTTTATGGTCAAGTTAATAATTAAAGCCGACATGAAAACCGGACACGAAACAAGAGCTTGGGGACACACGTTTAGCTTCAATGAGATAAAACTTCTAGAATATGGTATGTTTACCTATAAATAAGAACTTGTATTTATGTGTGTGTTTTCCATGGTGTAAGTCATCCACCCAAGGGGAGCTCACTTTGGGTGGGTGGGTTGGTTCTTTGGTTTAATATATCAATCTTTTAACCGACAACGAAATCGTTCATCTATATCTTATTTTTATGTTTTTATTTATGTTCGGTCGTTTGATATTTCGCACCCCTCTCGACACTTTGTATCAAGAGCAAAACCGTTCATATGGTCGTTTTGGGACCTACATCACCTAGTGTATAAATTGGTTTGAAGCTATAAGTTAATTGAATGGTCAAGTAAAAACATTTTTAAAAAGGCCCTGAATGTGTTATTCGCAATAGGTTCCCAAAATGCTTGGGCCGGCCCTTTTCGTATATATAATTTTTTTTATCATAATTAAAGATATCGTAAACTAATAACTATCATTTTTTTATTGAATACCTCTGACGAACAACATAATGGAAATAAACTTGATAGGTTTCTGTTTTGATTTGAGTTGCTTTTGGTATTTTTGGTATTCTTGCCCTACCGTTGTTGTTGCGTAATAATTTGTAAGGTAGTTTATGTTTTTACTCATATTCGGTTTTATTTTCCTTGTACGGGTTCGATCATGGAATTGCATTCAATATAAACTAATGTTGGTGAAACTAACTAATTTTTAAGAATTCTAATATTAATCAAACTACAAACACACATGACTGCTATATGGCTGCAGTCTCGATCCATAAGCACGTAAAAAAAAAAAAAAATACGATCTATTCTACCTTAAAATCATGTCATATCATACAAAACCAAACACACTAATCTTTCAAGTCATCTGAAACTCATGACATCAACTATGAACACATAAACTCCAACTCAATTTTGATTATGTTGCAAAAACATGAAAAATAATATCAACAGTAAAACTAGCTTCATAAGTTATCCGTTTCCATTTCACCGAGGCGAGTAATTATCATATTCGTTGAGTATCCGGGTGTCACAAAACTAGTGCTCTCCACAGGATTTCTTTGAGGAACCACATGTCTAAATCGAGAAAAAAAAGTTCCATATAAGCTCATTTACAATCACATAACAAATAATATAATAGTACTATTTCGGATAAATAAGCTTTTATTTTGGCTCACCTCCTAGTTACCATATCAATTTGAGAAATCTGTCTATGACAGAATTGACATTAGTCAACACACTCCTCCTTTTCCTCTTCCTTAATTCCTCATCAATTTCCAAATCAATCTACAAATTAACAAAGCTACAAAATCTAGCATTTGGAAGAAGATGGATCTAAGTAGTTAAAAATAGAACATTTATTGTTACCTTTGGAATAGTTTCATCACAGCCGAACTCCAGACTTGGGGTTGGATCCAAGTTTAGGTGTGGATACAAGAATCTAAGTACAGTTGATTGAAATTTCTGAAATGAAAGAAATGAAAAGGTCAGATAATCATAACCACTAATTGCGTAGTTTGATAATAACAACAACTGATCTGTTGGGGAAATTAATAATCACCAACATGATCTACTTACCAATGTGTCACTATATGAAAAATTTTCAGACATCGATGACATGTCCGCGATGATATTATCCAACCCCATTTTCAAGGGGATTGTATAAATGACAGGGGATTATAATACGGTAGTCCCGGACCTGTACAAAAAGCAAATGTTAACTCTTTCGGAAACTGCATTTGATCAAAAGGGTTTCACATGAGAAAAATGCTGGGAGGATTAATGTGTAGATTAATTAAATGGATAGTGAAAACGAGATCAAAGATCAATAAAGTTTGATATTTATATCAAACAATATCAATATTTGGTTTCGATTGTGGAGAACAAAAGTTATGGATTAAATGAAAGTTTATAGATTAATCTTGGTGCCGGAAATCAAAGCCGGAAACACCCTTAAAATCATCATAGTTAGGCCGTTAACGGCAATTTTCTTGGTGCCGAACTGCCGATAACCAACTGTTAATATATACTTGATGTTTACACTGTTAATAACTACCAACAACCGACCACTAATAATTCCGATTACGTCGAATTTGTCAGATAAAATACAAATAGAAGTATCCTAATTATTTAGTTTATATATATGCTAATAAAGAAAACTATATAGATCTGGTGCTTGTAGCTTGATGTCTAGTGTCTTTTGTACTGTATGCATAGTAAGTGCAGTCTACAGTGTTTTTCATTTGTATATCATCTCTAGTAAGCTACTACTCTAGGTGTCTTGTGTGTGTGAGAAAGATTATCAACTTTCTATGGTATACTACAAGAGCTAGACACCGCTATTTGGGTCACTTTAGAGACGACAAAATAATTTAGACCATATACACTACTGTAGAGTAAGTGTGAATATATTCTAAAACCAATGTGACTAACATATTTGTGTCACAAGATCATGTGGATAATAAAAAGCACAAGAGCTTTTGTCAAATTGATGATTTGTTTGCTTTTCTTTTTAGTATATGAAGGAGTTATATACCACTTCTAATGCACATTATATATATATATATAGAAAATAGTTCAAATAAAAACAATTGTTTTGTGAGAAGTGTGATAAGAGCTTTAAAATAAAACAAAGCACCTAAATATAACACTATACCATGGAAATACCATGTAAATAGAAAACAATACAATTATTTAGAAACTACCAATCTCAACCACTAGATCATATATGCAAGGGCCTAGATCTATTCTTATTCTTCTCACAAAAATATTGTTTTTTACATTAACCCTACCCCTCTCTCTCTCTCTCTCTATATATATATATATATATATTTATATTTATATTTCATTTTCTTTTAGCTTACTCTTGTGCTTGTTACATTGGATTAACTAACTTAACCAAGAACTGTTCCATTCACATACTTTAACGACATGTCTTGTAAAATACCAGTCGGTAAACGCCCACACTCAACATCGTGTTACATAAATACATAAAGTTTAACCTCGTTAATGCAAAAAACCAATCATGAATAGAAATATGAAGCTTTTAAAAGTATTACTATGAAAATTGATTGATTAAATTTGTAAAGAAGTACTAGCAGTCAAAATTAAGTATGTATCTATGAAATATGGAATTAAGCTCTCTGCATCAGGAAAGATCTGCAAAAAATTAGCAAATGTTCATCATAACTTTGTTGAGGAATTAATGTGTGTGCATGCACATATTTTTGAACTTAAAAACAAAACTATAAAATAATGTCTCCAAACAAGAGGCTGTCTTTTGATTACATGGCTTTCCTCCTTGATATCTCCAATTGTGAAGCCATCGTCGAACAAATTCAATAAGAATGAATGTCCAAGTTCTGCAGGGTAGATGAAATATTAAAAACAAAGGGTTCCTCATAAATTTTAACAACAAAAATTGTTACATCACCTTCCAGGTTTTTAAGTGTTGATTTGAATAAATCATGTGATCTGGCCTTAGCAGATGATGCATGTATGGTAGGATTACCTTGCAAAAAAGTAGTGATGTTAACTATTTACGCAAGAACCGAACTGTATCATTAGACTTGCAAATTAACAAGATTTGTTTTCTTCAAGATGTGATTGTCATTTGTTGTAAAAGAAAAACATCAAAGACAATGTTCCATGGCATACAACAATATGATGTGGGGTTAATTCAAATGATTAACAAGTAAATGGGCTAAATGGTTAAACCGTGAAAGAAAAGAGTCAAAGATAAAGTTATGGGAGGAGATAATAAATCAAAATAATAAAGAAGAGATAATCATGGGCCGATGGGGTGTGTAGTTATAATTGTTAAGAGTTATAGATATAGAGTTTATTAATTATATATTTGAGTATTGTTGTGAATTAGAGTTGAAGTAGAATGCGTTTGGGTTATTATAGATAAATGTGTTTGTCATTGTATTTTGTGTAGTTTTAGTTCTTAATAAAATTGAAAGAATCGTGAGTTACCACAAAAATATTGGGGTTGCTCGATCTAATTAATTCCAACACAAAATTTTTAGTAGATAATGTGCCAATTGATCATAATAGTGTTTTGGTGTTTAATAATTGGCTTGTCTTCACTAACTATATATTGGCAACATATCAAGGGGAACAGTAAATAGGTGTTTACATCAAAATAGAATGCAAACGGACAACAAGCTGTGCTGCTAGCCTTTTCTAAATAGCAAAATTAACTATTAAGTCTAAACTACACGCACAACTGCAAATATAAAAATAATATATAAAAAGAAGAGAAGTACCCCGTACACAAAATTAAATAATTTGTTTTTTCGTAACTAAAAGCTAATGAATACAGATGTAACGTCGTATGTTTACTAAAACTCTCAAAGAAAAATGTACACGCATTGATTTTGTGTGTCGTGATGAAAATAAGGTTCTCTTATTCATAAAAAAAACCCTTTTATTTCGCTATTTTTATGTGAACATTTAATTTGACTGTCTATATATAAACGTGGACATTTACGTTATAAAACAAATAATTATTGTAATAAATAAAATGTATTGCAATCAATATAGAGATTGTATTTTGTGGTGGTTTTCATTCTTAATAATATTGAAGAACTCGTGGCACAAAATATCGGTGTTATTTTTGTTGCTAGATCCATTGATTTCAACACAAGATTGTTAGTAAATGATGTGCCAGTTACATATTTAATAGTTAGGAGCGAAGATGATCATAATAGTATTTTGGTGTAACTAGAAGCTAATAAATACGGATAACGTCAGGATAACGTCATTGGTTGACTAAAAATACTGAAAATGAAAATATATGTATAAACATTAATTTTATGTTGATTGATTGAAACATTAATTTTATGTCGTGATGAAAATAGCCTTCTCTTTTTCACGAAAAAAATTTCTTTCCACTATTTTTATATGAACATTTATATTTGACCGTCTGTATATAAATGTGAACATTTACGTCCGTTACTAAAATAAATAAATATTGTAATGTAGAAAATGTAATACATGATTAATCCATTTAGAGACTATCCCAAAACATGCTACCATTATACCTGTTGATCTTCTGTGATTTTATTAGAGAGTATCACTAAGTTTTTTTTTATCACAAACAAGTTTATCATGCATAAAGTTAAATACTATTATAGAATGCAGTTGTTAATATGTATATCAAAGTGAAGATTGATGAATCATTGATGTGCCTAATAAAGGCATTATAAAGAAAAGGATGAACCATAAACAAGTAAACAAAAATTCGACACAAATAGCCATTTTTCAATTTCTTGAAATGAATCCATTATAACGTACACTTGATAATGAGAAAACACACCTGGTTCTGGTTCTGGAGGCCTTGGCCTTGATTGAAGGTTCTTCATTATCACCATGAAAATTTTGACCTTGTTCATTGGTGTTAACCTCCTCTACCGGTTGAGGCATGTATCTCTTTCCCTTCATTGAAACAGTGAATGAGACACCCATTTACGTAAAATGAAATAGGTGAAGAATAAAGAGTATGTGTGTTGATATGACGTTGATGTTTTCCTTTGAGGAATATTGACAAACACCTCGGGAAAAGAGATATTCTAGAGGATGTTTTCTTAAAAACTAATAATGATTGTGAGAAGTAGCACTCAATTTATAAGATTTTGTCCCAGAAGTCTACCAAATTAGTGGTGCAATAAAGGCCATGTGATAAAATAATTTAATATAATGTAATATTGTAAAAGTGTGTAATTTAAATGATATTGTTAGCTATATATTATTATTCACACTGTCACACATCTTTATATAACTGCTCAACAAACTTTGTTATTAAATCCTTTACATAAAGTTTTTTTTTTTAATGGTTGTTTTAAATTATTTGTTACTAATAGGATTTGATCTTTCATCATTGAAAATGCAATGTTTTATTCAACATATTAATCCCATTAGCCCAAATGCACTTTTCCAATAGGCAAAATAAGTATAAGAGTACCATAAACAAAAAATGAACCATATAATTTAGCAAAGTTAATTACTATATTATAGAAATGTTTTGGTCAAAAATCGATTAATGATAATGTAACTGAACTTTTAAGGTGAGGTTTAGTGCTTGTATGACAATAACGGTTATGAAATGAATGTTAGAAATAACACAGAGATTATTTGCGAGAAAAAGCCCTTGATCTTGGTCGGAACGCCGGCAAAAAAACCACGGGTGATGACAAATCGTTTGTCACCACTTTATTAATAAAAAACAAGGTTACAATTGTGGAAGCAATGTACAGTAGTTACAAAAGATCTAAGTGTTTGTGCGTATCAGGTGTTCTTTCAAAGTGTTACAAAAGATCTAAGTGTTCTTTCTAGTCGTAGTGTGAGAGAGAACAGATGAATGAATATGTCCTATACTGATCAAGCTTCCATATTAATAACAAAAATAAACAACTAATGTCCTATAAATCCGCCATTATCCCCAATAAACGTGTTACAACCATTTGACCACGTGTTATATCTTCTTGGTTGCGAGTTAGTGGATAGACTGAGTCTTCTAGCCGTTACACCTGCTAAATACAAGACTACACATGAGAAACAATCGTTAGTAAATAATAAGTACCGAGGATCCTTGATCCTGACCTGACTAAGGATAATTGAATCAAGAACTCATGCCAGAATAACGTATCCACAGTGTCAAATTTATGTGCCCTAACAATTGCCCCAAAATGGCGGTTGTGATAAGATCACAGCTGTCAGTTTTCCTTTGAATTAAAACTTCCTTAAAAAACATATGAGATTTGACAAGATAGATATAATTATCATATATCTATAGAGTTTGGGAACTTCCCTTCCGGCTATATATCCAACATCTCTTATTCTCCCTGCAAATTATGAACAGCTAATAACACCTGTTTAACCCAGGTGGACGGTCTATCTTTTGTATGGTGAAATCCGGGTTAAGGTTTTTGGTAAGTCCAAGTGACTTATTATAATAACAACTTAAAACTTTTGGATATTTGCATGTCGTTTATTATTCCGAAATCATACTTGTTATAGTTTAAGTCCATAAACAGTTTTTAGAAATGTTCTTAAGAAAGAGATTTAAGAACTCAGGTTCCCGAATCGTTACATATAAGAGTTTATAAAGAATATCCTTGTAAATTTTCTATATAAAATATCCTTGTAAAAACAAATTAAGGAATCTGAATCCTTACATATAAGAGTTTATAAAGATTTAAGCCAAATAAACGTAAGTTGACAAATAGAAATCATACCATAAGGTCTGATTAGACCTAAATTACCACAAGTGTTGATATCTCCAAGATCCTCGTAGTTTGACTTAGGATACCTGATGCAAACAACTTATCATATTATCTTATCTGGGATTAAACCCAACAAACTGGGGATAAGGCCGTGCAACTGGGGACAAGGCCGTGACTGGGGACAAGCCCGTGTAACTAGGGACAAGCCCAAAAACTGGGGACAAGCCCAAACTGGGGACTGGCCCAAGGATACGGATGTTAACCGGGGACTCCCCTAGAAACCGGGATTTAGCCCAAACGTGAGTGACGTGAAAACCCCAAAACCTTAGGTATGGTACGTCTACCATAAATCGTAGGATCCTCCATATAGCCGAAAACAATGAAATTATCAGCCATAAGCGTGTACTGTCCACCACCCCGAACTATATTTTGGATAACGTGCGCTACAAGCGAGAGTGTAGAAACTCTAATTCGTGAGAAAGGTGATAACCTTTATACTTTGGAAGATATGACCATCGGGGGGTCATACCTTAATCGTGGGCTAGGCTAAGGAAATAGCAATGTACCTTGAGTGTGAGGGAAAGGTGGCCAACCTCTTAGTCATAGAACCCCTTATTGAAATCTGCATTGCTACTTTAAGCTTGGAAAAAATAACGGTTAATATTATCCTTTGATCAGTAATATACATCTGAAATAAATAAATGATAGAATAAGATATTAATGACTTTAGAATCCTTGATCCTGACTAGACAAAGTACTTATTGAGATGGATATCATTCCATTTTCTTGGTAATCGGTCACCTTCCATTGTAAGTAGATGATATGCCCCATTTCCTGCTTCTGATTCGATCAAGTAGGGTCCTTCCCACTTAGGTGCTAGCTTTCATCTGCGGGATTAGTTATATTTTGGAAAGCTTTCCTCAAAACTAGATCTCCTTCTTGAAATCTTCGAATCCTGATATTCTTGTTGTATGCCCAGCTACCCTTTGCTGAGATTGTGCAATTCTGATCTTAGCTTGGTATCTGAGCTCATCAACAGTCTTGATAAAACTTGACAAAACGAATATATAGGATCGATTTATAACACAATATTGATAAAAAATGAAATATGTATATTGATAATTGTGTGGGCTCGTTCTAATAGGCATCATGTTTATATATACACAATACATATATACAACTTTAAACTAATAACATGTTTGACCATTGTTCTTTATTTACATAGACATAACTAAATTAAAACATAATATAAATATAAATGACTAAAATGACCCTTCGTGCTAAGTTCGAGTTGCGTGTGATTATATCCAACAATCCCCCCTTAATCACGATCAACTTGTAGTAGGTGTTTGACGCCGAGTAGTTCCCTCGTTGTGATGAACTTGATTCTTGGTAGCGCCTTTGTTAAGATGTCAACCTTTTGTAATTCTCCAGCAATGTGTTCCACAGTTATTTGTTCATTTTCAATTCATTCTTGTATGAAGTGATAACAAGTATCTATGTGCTTACTTCTTCCATGAAACATAAGGTTCTTCATTAAGGCTATTGCTGATCGATGGTCAACCATTAAAGTTACCCTTTCTTCTTTCAATCTTGTTAAAGCACTAAGTAATCTCTTTACCCATAATGCTTGACATGCTGTTGCGGTTGCTGCCATGAATTCTGACTCGCATGATGATAATGCTACAGTAGGTTGCTTCTGAGTGCACCAACTGATAGGAGAGTTTCCAAAGTAGAATACTATTCCTGTTGTGCCTTTCCCTTCTTCAGTGTTAACTCCATAGCTACTATCACTATAACCGATTAACTTGCATCCTCTATTGCTTTGATAAGTTATACCATAATCTTTTGTTCCTTTGATATAACGAATAACTTGCTTGATTGCTTTGAGATGATGCTCCTTTGGTTCTTGCATGAAACGACTAAGCAATCCTACAGAATAACTTAAATCTGGTCTCGTGTGTATCTTAGGCATCCTATAGACTTCTACTTGGTGGGATCAACTGGTTCTCCACCTTCAACTTTTGTTAGTCTAAGTCCTGGATCCATTGGTATCTTTGTATCATTGCTCTCAAGCATTTCTGAGTCCTTGAGAATCTTGTTCACATAACCAATTTGTTTAATTGAGATATCACCCCCTGTTTGGGTGACTTCTATACCTAAGTAGTAGGCTAATAACCCCAAGTCGCTTATTTCAAATTTTCCTTCCATTTGTGATTTGAACTTATCAATTTCTTTCTTCGGTGATCTGCTGATAATCAAGTCATCAACATAAACTCCAACTATCAAATTAGAGTTTGAACTTGCCTTGATATAGACTGCTTGCTCTAACGAACACTTTTAAAATCCAAATGACTTCAGCGTGTTATATAACTTTACATTCCATGCACGTGGTGCTTTTCGTAGTCTATATAAAGCTTTTGAAAGTTTGTAAACTTTTCCTTTGTCTTGTGGTTTCACAAAGCCTTTAGTTTGAGAAACATACACTTATTCCTTCAATTCTCAATGTAAGAATGCTGATTTAACATCTAGATGGTGTACTTCCCATTTGTTATAAGCAGCTAAGGCTAAAATTAAATGTACAGTTTCTATTCATGCTACCGGGGAAAAGACTTCTTCAAAATCTATCCAATGTTGTTGTACATAACCTTTTGTTACTAAACGTGCCTTGTGTTTTATTATATTTCCACTTGCGTATCTCTTGGTCTTGAATACCCATTTCAAACCTATTGGTTTATTATCCTTGGGTAAATCGGCCAAGATCCAAGTCTGGTTCCTATTGATTGAATCTAATTCAAATTTCATAGTTTCAATCCATTTTTCATCTACTGTTGCCTCCTTATACGTTCTAGTTTCTTCTTCAACTAGTAATAATTCATTTTCATATAAAACTACTTCTGTTGCTCGAGCATATATATCTTCTAAACTATGAAATCCTAATGGTGTATGATCATAAGGTTTAGAGGAGCTTGCAGATGTTTCCGAGTTTGGTTCGTGGGTGTACGATTGTGGAGTGACTGGTAAATTTGGTGGGTAAGCAGGTGAATGAGGTTCTTCTTCGTCTTCATCATGATTGTTAACTTCAATGTGTTCAAACTGAGGTTCAGGATTATCGGGTGGAATCATTGTCGAACCATCTTCAACTATAAATTCTGTCCACTCATTTTCTTCTGGATTATTACCTCTAGCATCCTCCTTCCAATTCCAAAACTCCTTTTCTTTAAAATGTACATCCCTACTAATACAAAATCTATTTGTTCTAGGATCAAATAGTCTATAAGCTTTTGATCCTGATTCACTACCTAAATATACCATTTCATTGCTTCTATCATCCAATTTCCTTAAGTGTGGTAGTAACACTTTTGCATATGCCTTACAACCAAAAACTTTAAGATGCTTCAAATTCATCTTATCACCTTTAAGTGCTTCAAAAGGTGTGCTATTAACTAAAGTTCTGTTTGGTGTTCGGTTTAGGATGTTGACAGCATGTCTTACTGCTTCTGCCCAAAATATCTGACGCATATTACTTGCATTTAGCATACTCCTTGTAGCATATAGGATTGTTCTATTTCTTCGTTCTACCATGCCATTCTGTTGCGGGGAGTATGGTGCAGTAAGTTGTCTTACTATTCCATTTTCTTTACAGAACTTGGAGAAATCTTTGGACGTGAATTCTCCACCTCTGTCAGTTCTAAACAACTTCAATTTGGTTCCTAACTATATTTATATCATCAACTTAAATTCCTTAAACGTCTCAAACGCTTGATCTTTTGATTCGAGAAACTATACCCACATGTACCTTGTACTGTCGTCGACTAATAAGAAAATATACTTCTTTCCTAAATGAGTTGATGGAGAGATATGACCACAAAGATCTCCTGAAACTAAATCTAATGGTTTAGTTGATCTTGATTCGGCTTGCCATGGAAATGGAGATCTACTATGCTTTCCAAGTAAGCAGGCACCACAGACTTGTGAGGGAGTGTGTAATTCGAGGTACTCCGTTAACTAACTTCTTCTGTGTCATGTCTTTAATCGTGTTAAAGTTCATATGACAAAGTCGTGCGTGCCATAGCCACGCTTCATCTTGCAAATTTACTAACAGTGAGATGGGTGTACCAATAATAAAATTACTTATGTAAAGTCTATTCTTTGAATGTTCAACTTTTATGATACGTGTTTCCTTTATGTCATACAAACGTAACTAATTGTATTCCATAAAGACTTTACATCCGATTTCTGTTAGTTGCCCTAGACTCAAAATATTGCTTTTAAGACTGGGAATGTAATAAACATTGGTCACAACTCTTTGCTCCATGTTTTTACATTCCAACAGTATTCATCCCATGCCTTTTATTTCTACATATGAACCATCACCAAAACGAACATTCCCACTGATCTTCAAATCTAATTTAGTGAAATGCTCTCGCGAACCGGTCATATGGTTGCTAGCACCATTGTCGAGATACCACATGCTTTCATCAGTTAACCTATAGTTACTGGGCTTGATATCCTTTTCGTTTAAGAAAAATACTTGAGTATCCACACGGTCTTCACGGATTGCCATTAAAAGGGTCGGCTCTTCGTCCTCTTACACTAGATTGGCCTGATCTTGTGCATGATCCTTTTGAGGGAAATTTGAAGAATAATGTCCAAGTTTGCTACATTTGTAACATCTAACCTTACTCGTGTCACTAGTGAAATTCCTTCTATTTTGGTTAGAATCTTTGGATGGTCTTGAGTGGAATCTTCCCGGGATGATGATGGTGAAAACCGTCCACGGCCTAGGCCTCGTGGATTGAACCTCCTACTTCCTCGTCTTGCATTTGATTGTCCATGGCCATGATTACCATCATGCCGTGTGAACATCAACTTATCCTGATTTTCAACTGGACTACCTTTCTTTGACTTGATTCTTTCCTCAAAAGTTTTAAGTCTTTCGATAGCTTCGTCTAAAGTCATTTCAACTAAATCCGAGTACTGTTCTATTGATGCTACTATTTGGATGAATTTTTCTGGCACGGAGTTAAGTAACTTGCGTACTAGGGTTGATTCATCAAAAGTTGATCCTAAACCATTTGCTCTAGAAACTATGGCGTTCAACTTAGCGATGAATGAATAAATAGATTCATCTTCTTTCATTTGCAACAACTCGAATTCGGATTTAAGGGATTGTAACCGTGCGTTTTGCACGCGATCTACACCTACATGTCTAGTTTTCAACGTGTCCCATATTTCTTTTGCACTTTACAACTTGCAACACCAAATCTTCGGGTAATGATTGATGAAGATAGGCGGTGGCCGTCTTATCATTCTTCACATCGGGTTCTGTGGTTTCAAGTGGTTCAATCATTTCCATAAGGCCATTTGCCTCTAATATGGTCTTGATACATATTGGCCAAACCGTATAATTTGTCGGTTTTAAGATTGGGCATTGAAAACTAGAAAGTGTTGCCACTTCCTTGTAATGTATCACGGGACCAACAATTTGGTTTGTGTCTGACGTACTAACAATTTTCATCAACAATTCAAATCTTAAAGGGTATCCTTAAAATCACTATGTTTTCAATAATCTACGGGTTTCTATAATAATCCAACAACAAACAGAATTCTATTGTCTCATATAATAATCTAACAAAAAAAATAAAATGTGGATTTGATAAACCTGGATGTCGAATGATGGTTTCTGGAAGAAAAACAATTCTGAGTTTTCTCAGAATAATAATAAAACAAATGTAACTCTGTGTTTTGTGATTTTGATTCCAATTTTGACTTTCCAAAATAATCAATGACGAACATAAGATTATAACTAGTCCGGGTCTTCGTTGATTATAGGTTTTGACTATCTTCTTCCAAATACTCTTGTTTCAGTCAATCGTTATTGCAAAGAATTTATCCAAACAATAAATTGAAACAAATTCTTGAACGGGCCAGAATTTCTTTGAGCGATGTCTGACACTTCAATAATAAAAAATTAATTGAATCAAATTGATTAGGTTTCGGATTAATTGAGAATTCCAATCAGAATTGAACGAATTTCTGATTGATGATCGATTTGGGACAGGGACGAACATCACTCTGATTTACGTGATAATAGGGACGGCGAGGATTATCAAATCGTGATAATTCCTATGAATAATCTGTGCTCTGATGCCAATTCTTAACAAAACTAATATATAGGATCGATTTATAACACAATATTGATCAACAATGAAATCTGTATATTGATAATTGTGTGGGTTCGTTCTGATCTGATGATACAGGCGTTCATGTTTATATATACACGATATATACGTACAACTTTAAACTAATAACATGTTTAACCCTTGTTCTTTATTTACGTAAACATAACTAAATTAAAACATAATATAAATATAAATGACTAAAATGACCCTTCGTGTTAAGTTCAAGTTGACTGTGATTATATCCAACAAACAGTATCTAGATCTTGGAAAAGAATTTAATTGTTGGCCTGAGGATCATGGATGCTTGTTTTGGCAGTGGAAACCACCATTTCTGTAGGGATTACAGCTTTTGAGCCAAACACCAATAAGATGGGTGTTTGACCTGTTGCATTCTTGGGTGTTGTCCTAGTCAGGCCAAAGAACGTAGGGTAGCTCTTCAGCCCTTTAACCCTTCTTGTATCCCAACTTTGTCTACAAGTTGTTGATAATGATCTTGTTATTTGATTTAGCCTGGTCATTAGCTTGAGGATGCACTGGAGTAGACGTGACCATCTTTATTACCCAACTATCACAAAAGTTAGTGATTCTTTTCCCGATAAATTGGTAACCATTGTCACAAATAATTTCTGAAGGAATACCAAATATAGTAATAATGTTTCTTTTAATGAAGGATATCAACTCTTTTTCGCGGACTTGTACAAAAGCTTATGCTTCTATCCACTTCGAGAAGTAATCAGTCATGGCAGGCATGAACACTTTTCCTCCTGATGCTTTGGGCAGCTTACCCGCAATATCCATCCCCCACTTCATGAAAGACCATGATGAGGATATATGATATATAGGCTTCGCTAGCTGGTGTAGAATGCTGTCATGTCTTTGACATGCATCACACCTCTTTGAGTACTCCATGGCGTCTCTCTTCATGGTTGGAAAGATTTATCCTATTCTTAGGATCCTAGAGAACAAGGCACTACCTCCAGTATAATCGCCACAATCGCCTTCATGGAAGTCTTTGAGCACCTCTTGATTTCAAGTTTCTCAATACACCTCAAAGTATGGACTTTCAGGAGATTTCCTACACAAAATATCATGTAATAAGATGTATTGTGATACCTTAAGTTTGAAGGTTTTAGGATTTTCTATGGCGGGGATGTCTCCGTCTTGAATGAATTTCTTGATCAGGAGGATCCAAGATCCTTGATTATTTGAGGATAATGGATCCCAAAGCACAATTTCTGTGTTAGCTGTTATCTCCATAACTTCTTGTTTCCCTATTGCTGGTGAGAGTATATGAATGATTGGGATTTTCATAGCTCCTGGAACCTTCAAAGATGACGCTAGATTTGCTAAGACATCTGCCCCAACATTCTCTTCCCTTGATACTTGTATAACACTAAAAGAATTAAAGAGCTATGACAGTTCTTTCACAATGTATAAATATTTAATAAGTTTTTCTCCTTTAATAGCATATGAGCTATTAAAGTGGTTAGCTATTAATAACGAATCTATATACACTTGAAGATACCTGATCCTCATGTATTTAGCTAGTTGCAAAACCTGCAATTAAAGCTTCGTATTCCGCTTCGTTATTTGTGGCTTGAAACTGACAAGCTATAGAATGGGGACTTCACCTGTGGCGATTTCTGTAGGATACCTAATCTTGTTCCTCTTACGTTGGATGCTCCATCTATGAAGATGATCCAATGATCCTTGGTTTCTTCTAGTTGCTGAACTTCCAAATCAGCTTCCTTCTGCATGTCACTACTGAAATCAGCCACCAAGTCGGCCAGTGCTTGAGACTTTATAGCTGTACTCAGCTCGTATTGGCTATCGTATGCACTCAGCTTTATTGCCCACTTAGCCAACCTACCTGACATCTCTAGTTTTCTAAGAACATTCTTGATTGGATAGTTAGTTTTCACAATTATAATATTATTTTCAAAGTAATTCCTTAACTTAATAGAAGCCATAGTAAGAGCACGAATTAATTTTTCTAAATGAGAGTACCTGGCTTCAGCATCTAGAAGACTTTTACTTACATTATAAGCAGGATGTTGTTCCCCTACATGATTCTTTACAAGGACAACACTTACCGCATTTCCCAATACGGCTAAGTACAAGGATATGGGTTCTCCATCTACTGGCTTCATTAATATTGGTGCTGAGGATAAGTAATCCTTCAAGGCTTTGAGTGCAGCATCATGTTTCTCCTTTCACTCAAAATTTTTATTCTTTCTAAGAATTTTTATTTATTTTGGGCTAGCCTCTATACCCCTCTTTGTGACCATATAGCCAAGGAACTTCCCAGCTTTAACTCCAAAATGGCATTTGGATGGGTTGAGTTTCATGTTATACTGGTCAAGGATGTTGAAGGCTATTTCCAAATCTTTGAGATGATCTTCGGCCTTCTTGGATTTAACTATCATATCATCTATATAGACCTCAATGGTCTTCCCAAGATGATCTTTGAACATTATGTTGAATAAGCATTGATAGGTTGCACCTACATTTCTTAGTCCAAATGGCATAGCAGTATAACAATATATGCCCGTAGGAGTTATGAATGCTGTGTCTTCTTGATCAGATGGTTCAATTTGAATTTGTTGAAATCCAAAGGAAGCATACATAAAAGTAAGCATCTCATATCCTGCTGTTGCATCCACCATGGAGTCAATGTGTGGTAATGGGAAAGGATCCTTGGGACATGTCTTGTTTAAATCAGTGAAGTCGACACATACCCTCCACTTCCATTCTTTTTTGAAACGACCACAACATTAGCCAACCATCGAAGATACTTAACCTCTCTGATCATATCGGCCTTAAGAAAATTTTCAACTTCTTCTTGTATGATCGAATTCCTCTTAGGAGGGAATTTTCTTCGCTTCTGGTGAATGGGTTTAATAGAATTGTCAAGGCCTAGTTTATGAGTAATTACCTCTTTTGATATACCTGTCATGTCAGAGTGTTTGAAGGAAAATGTAGATTTTTGTTGCTTGAGGAAGAATACTAGATCATCTTCAATGTTAATAGGGATACTGGATCCTAGGAAAACTTTTACGTCTGGATCATCGGGGTCCAAGGATACTTCTTTCAGGTCTTGTTCTCGAGCTTCCAGCATGTTCCTATGATGTTGCTGTAGTTGCTATGCTACCGTTTGCTTAGCCGCCGGCTTCATGGATGAGGAGTAGTAGTTCTTACTTTCCACTTGGTCATTGTCTATTCTCACTACCCCCCAAGGAGTTGGTAGTTTTATACACTGGTGATAAGTAGATGCTACAGCTTTCATTCCATGTAGCCATGGCTTTCCAAGAATTACATTGCAACAAGACAAGTTATCTATAACACAAAACTTTTTATAAGAGTTCACTCCCTCAATGTATATAGGAAGTTTGATATCCCGCATTGTTTTCTTAGTTTTCTATTGAACCCAACGAGCACGGATGATCTAGGGACGATTTCTGAATCTGGGATATTCTTCTTCTTGAGTACATCAAATTGAATGATGTTAACTGAACTTCCTCCATCAACTAGGATCATGCGTATATAATGATTAACAATCAATAGAGTTATAATCAAACCATCGTGATGAGGATCCTGGATGCTCGTTCTATCTTCTTCGTCGAAGAAGATTCTCTTGTCATAGGGTAGGGTAGAGGATATGACAGGTCTCTCTCCGTGTTTCAACTTGGTTTCTTTAGCATGTATCTTGGCCGAGGAGAAGGAGGTTCCACATATATCCGAACCACTTGAGATGAAATTGATGACTTGTGCGTCGGGTGATGGTGGAGTTGCTTTATGTTGAACTTCTTCAGGATCCTAGATCCTTGATTTCTTTCTTACTAGAAGTTATCGGTCAAATGGCCAAAATATTCATGAAATGCACACCATTTGGATTTATCCTTGAAGGATGCCGCCCTATCGTTTTTCCGAGGCCATATTTCTTTCTCTCCAAGATCCTTCATAGCACATACTAAGCCATGAGTATCAACAGATAAGCAATATTCAGAAATTCTTGGATAATCTTCAACATCATCGTCCTCTTCTTCGAACACACGGACATTTTGGTTGTTGAATTTGGAATACGGATTTGAATTGTTGTTTCTGAATGAGGATCCTTGTTTCTGGTTAGGTGAATCTTGTTTTGTTTGAGCTTCTAACCATTATTGGAACCTTTTATCATCCTCTTGTCTTAAAAACCTTTGTGTAATATTTCTTACTTCATTTAATGTCCTGCATGGGGTCATAACAAGATCATCATAAAATTGAGAGTCCTTTTGTAACCCCATATTGAATTCCTCAATAGCCGTAGCCATGTCAAGATTCGGGATTTATAAGGCTTCCCTACCAAACTTTGTAACAAAATCCCTTAATGATTCATCACGAAGTTGGACAACTATATATAAATCATTAGTTAGTTTCTTGAATTTTCTACTACAAAATTAAATATGTGTGAAAAGGAAGTAACAGAGTAGGGAGGAAGACATAGCAGCTATTTAAGTGCGGATCATGTTAAAGTGGATCCAAAGCCTTTTCACAGGCAGGCCTCCTGGAGTCTTTCAGAAAATGGGGTTGTTCTCCACCCTCTCCCTGTACTGAGCCACATGCTCTCCTGGATCGGTGGTACCATCGTATACCTTCATATTGGGGTCTGAAAGCGGTTTGGGATTTCAGTGTCACATATTGGTGGAGCAAATCTTAACAGCTTGTGTCTCCCTTCTAGTATTACAGGAATGGTTCGGACCACTCCTGGTACGCTAGATATCATATCCTTCAGTTTCTGGAACTCCTTGGCCATGGCCTGGTTGATACCTGTATCCTGCGTGGAACCAAGGCTAGTGTCTAAGGATATGGGATTATAAGGATTACCTCTTCGTTGAGTGAACGTTGACATCCCAGATGAGTAGCCAATATAATAAGCATCTGCCATGGAGATGATGTCTCCTTCATGGACCTCCGATGACCTTTGATGGTGAAGTCCCGAGGATCCTTGATTCTGCATAAAGGATCCTTGAGGTTGAATGTTGAAAGATCCTTGATGATACATTCCAGAGGATCCTGGTTGAAGGATGGATGATCCTTGCTGAGGGAAAGGGGATCATTGAGTTTGCTGAACCTGGACCCTTGTTGAAGGATGGGTAATCCTTGTTGGAGGAAAGAGGGTCCTTGAGAATGTTGACCCATGGACCCTTGTTGAAGGATAGATGATCCTTGCTTAGGGAATGGAGAGGATCCTTGAGCCTGCTGACCCATGGACCCTATTTGGAGGATGCATGATCTTTGAACCTGTTGAGCCATAGATCATGGAGTAGTGAAATCCAGCATCCTAAGCATCGAAGGGGTCTGATCCTCCGGTGGCCTCTTATTCTTCTTGATATCTTCTATCTTACGTAGGATCTTTTGGTTAGTCCTGTTTTGCTGCTCCATGTATGCCTTTACCTGCGAAAACATAGCAGAAACATCATTGTTAGCATTTACCACAGAAGTGGTAGCGAAGGGCTTGAAGCCTTGGAAAACTAGAGTCTGCGTCTTGTTTCCGGCAGAAGTAGTCCTCGGTGCTCCTGCGAGTGGATGAGGCATTGTCAATGAAGCTCTTTGTGGGAGAGAAACTGATGAAGCCATGGTGGACGAAGCAGAGGTTTGTTGAGTGGCCATTGATGATGGTATTGGTTGAAAAGGTTGAATATTGATAGGAAATTTTCTAGGTTAAAGCACCAATTTCCCCACGGTGAGTGCCAAATTGTTTTAGTAAAAAATCTATTAAGGATACTGTAACCAAATTTGTAAGGTGAGGTTTAGTGCTTGTATGACAATAACGATTATGAAATGAATGTAAGCAATAACACAGAGATTTGTTGCGAGGAAAAGCCCTTGATATTGGTCGAATAGCCGGCAGAAAAACCCCGGGTGATGAAAATCGTCTATCACCACTTTATTAATCAAAAACAAGGTTACAATTGTGGAAGCCATGATCAGTAGTTACAAAAGATCTAAGTGTTTGTGTGTAGCAGGTGTTCTTTCTGGTCGTAGTGTGAGAGAGAGAACGAATGAATGAATATGCCCTATACTGATTGTTTTGGTCAAAAATAGACTAAGGATAATGTAACCGAATTTGTAAGGTGAGGTTTAGTGCTATGATGATAATAACGTTTATATAACGACTGAAAACACAAACACAAGGACTTGTTACGAGGAAAAGCCCTTGATCTTGGTCGGATCTCTGGCACAAAAACCCCAGGTGATGACAAATCGTCTATCACCACTTTATTAATATGAAAAATGAGGATATTGGAGTTGGAAGCTATGATCAGCGATTACAACGATTGCTAAGTGTGTGTGTGTATACTGCGAGAATTACAGAGGAAAATATGTAAGTCGTGTATGATGTGTTGTCCCTAACCTTGCTGATCATATATTCATTATATACAAGAATAAAATAATAAATATCCCTATTTTCTAGCCTTTAATCAAGCCATTCCTTCATTGTAGTTGTTTCCTTCATTAACCACGCGGTTTATTGACTTGATTGCGAGATTATAGGCTGGACTTAGTCACTATCCGTTGTACCTACCAAAAATATCAACATAACAGAGAAAAATCGTTAATAAATAATAAGTACTGAGGATCCTTGATTCTGAGAGGATCTGGAACACATGCTAAGGATAACTGATCCATATCATATGCCAGGATAACGTATCCACAGTGTCAAATGTCCCTGCCCAAACAATTGCCCCCAAAATGGCGGTTGTGATAAGATCAGAGCTGTCATTTTGCATTTGAATTCAAACTTTTTGCAAAAACATATAAGATTTGACAAGCTGGATATAATTGTCATATATCAATGGAGTTCCCTTGGGAACTTCCCTTCGGGCTGTATATCATTCTCCCATAAGAGTTGATCCTTCTGCAATCCTTATAAAACTGGATTTAGGATCTTGAATCCATAGATGTTGTTACTTTTGTGATCCTCATAATTGAACTTAGGATACCTGATGCAAATAACTTAAGATATTAATTGGGATTAAACCCAACAAGCTGGTGACAAGCCCATAAAATAAACTAGGGACAAGCCCGTGCAACTGGGGACAAGCCCAAACTAGTGTTAAACTAGGGACAAGCCCGAACACAGGGGACAAGCCTAAACTGGGGACTGGCCCAAGGATACGGATGTTAACTAGGGACTTTCCCAAACCGGGATTTAGCCCAAACGTGAGTGACGTGAAAACGCTAAAATCTTAGCTAACATGAAAATGTTAGAAACCTTTGTCTTATGATAACATGAAAATGTTATAAACCGGTGGTATGGTACGTCTACCATAAATCTTAGCATTCTCCATATAGCCGAAGACAACGAAATTGTCAACCACTAAGCGTATACTGGTCCCGCTGCCCCAGACTATACGTTGGATAACCTGCGCTCCCGGAGAGAGTATAGAAACTCTAATTTATAAGAAAGGTGAAAACCTTTAAACCTTGGAAGGCATGACCATCGGGGGTCATACCTTAATCGTGGGCTAGGCCAAGGAAAATAGTAAAGTACCTTATGTGTGAGGGAGAGGTGGCCAACCTCTTATTGAAATCTGTATTGTTATTTAAACTTGGAAAAATATAAACGTATAAAAATATATTATCCTTAAATGAATAAGAAACTAAAATGAATAAATGATCAGAAAGAAATTACCAATTTTAGGATTCTTGGTCCTTGATGGATGCTTGATTTTTTAAGGCTACTGAATCCTGGCTAGAAAAAATACTTCTTGAGATGGATAGCATTCCATGCTCTTGGTATCCTATTGCCTTCCATAGTAAACAAATGATATGCCTCATTTCCTACCTCTGATTAGATTAGATAGGGGCCTTCCCATTTAGGTGCTAGCTTTCCATCTGCGGGATTAGTTGTATTTTGGAAGACTTTCCTCAACACTAGATCTCCTTCTTGAAATCTTCGAATCCTGATATGCTTGTTGTATGCCCCATCTACCCTTTGCTGATATGCTGCCATTCTGATCTTAGCTAGGTCTCTGAGCTCATCAACAGTATCTAGATTTTGGAAAAGGATTTTATTGTTGGCTTGAGGATCATGGATGCTTGTTCTGGCCGTGGGAACCACAAATTCTGTACGGATTATAGCTTCTGATCCAAACACCAATGAGAAGGGTGGCTGGCATGTTGCATTCTTTGGTGTTTTTCTATCAGCCCAAAGAACATAAGGAAGTTCCTCAGCCTACTTTCCTTTCTTGGATCCTAGTTTCTTCTTCAAGTTGTATATCAGTGGAGTTCCATTGGGAACTTCCCTTCAGGCTGTATATACTTCTCCCATAAGAGTTGATCCTTCTGCAATCCTTATAAAACTGGATTAAGGATCTTGAATCCATAAGTGTTGTTACTTTTGTGATCCTCATAATTGAACTTAGGATACTTGATGCAAATAACTTATGAAATTAATTGGGATTAAACCCAACAAACCGGGGACAAGCCCATAAAATAACCTGGGTACAAGCCCGTGCAACTAGGGATAAGCCCGTGTAGCTGGGGAAAAGCCCGTGAACTGGTAATAAGCCTAAAAACTGGGGACAAGCCCAAACTGGGGACTGGCCCAAAGATACGGATGTTAACTGGGGACTCGCCCAAACCGGGATTTAGCTCAAATGTGAGTGACGTGAAAACGCCATACGTCTACCATAAATCTTAGGATCCTCCATATAGCCGAAGACTACGAAATTTTCAGCCACTAAGCGTGTACTGGTCCCGCTACCCCGGACTATACGTTGGATAGCTTGCGCTCCAGGCGAGAGTGTAGAAACTCTAATTTATAAGAAAGGTGAAAACATTTAAACCTAGGAAGATATGACCATCAAGGGGTCACACCTTAATCATGGGCTACGCCAAGGGAAACAACGATGTACCTTAAGCGTGAAGGAGAGGTGGCCAACCTCTTAGTCATTGAACCTTCTTATTGAAATCTGAAATATTACTTAAAAACTTGGAAAAGAAAAATGTTAAGATTACATTATACTTAAATTAATAATAAGAATCTGAAATGAATAAGTGATCGGATAGATATTACCAATCTCAGGATCCTTGATCCTTCTGAGGATACTTGATCCCGACTAGAAAAAGTATTTCTTGATAACATTCCATGATCTTGGTAACATGTTTCCTTCCATAGTCAGCAGGTAATATGCCCTTTACAGCTTCTGCCTCGATCAAGTAGAGGCCTTCCCACTTAGGTGCTAGCTTTCCATCTACCGGATTAGTTGTATTTTGGAAGGATTTCCTTAAGACTAGATCTCCTTCCTGGAATCTTCTGATCGTTATATTTTTTTTGTATGCCCTAGCTACCCTTTTTTTGATACACTGCTATTCTGACCAGATCTCTAAGCTTTTCAACAGTATATAGGTCTTGGAGAAGGATTTCATTGTTGACTTGAGGATCACAGGTGCTTGTTTTGGCCGTGGGAATCACCATCTCCGTAGGGATTACAGCTTCTGAGCCAAACACCAATGAGAAAGGTGTTTGACCTGTTGCATTCTTTGGTGTTGTTCAATCAGCCCAAAGAACATGAGGAAATTCTCAGCCCACTTTTCTTTCTTGGATCCTAGTTTTTTCTACAAGTTGTTGATGATAATCTTGTTGCTTGAATCTGCTTGACCATTGGCTTGAGAATGAACCAGTGTAGATGTAATCATCTTGATGCCCCAACTGTCACAAAAGTTGGTGGATATCACCTTTTTTAGTAATATTTCTGAAGGGATACCAAATCTAGTAGTAATATTTCTTTTAATGAAGGATATCACCTTTTTTTCGCAGACTTGAACAAAAGCCTCTTCTTCTATCCTCTTTGAAAAGTAATCACTTATTGCAAGCATGAATACTTTTCCTCCTGGCGCTTTAGGTAGCTTACCCACGATATCCATGCCCCATTTCATGAAATGCCATGATGAGGATATAGGATACATAGGCTCTGTTGGCTGATGCAGAATATTGCCATGTCTTTGACATGAGTCACACTTCTTTGAGTACTCCATGACGTATCTCTTCATGGTAGGCCAAAAGTATCATGTTCTCAGAATCCTAGAGAATAAGGCTCTACCTCCAGTGTGATTACCACAATCTCCTCCGTGAAAGTCTTTGAGCACCTCTTGAATTTCAGGATCTTCGATACATCTCAAGTATGGACCTGCAAGAGATTTCCTATACAAAATATCATTTAATAAATGTATTGTGATACCTTAAGTTTGAAGGACTTAGGATACTCTGTTGTTGGAATCTCTCCAATTTGAATGAACTTTTTGATCGGGAGGATCTAAGATCCTTGATTACTTGAGGATAATGGATCCCAAGGCACAATCTCTTTGTCAGTTTTTATCTCCCAAACTTCTTGTTCTCCTATTGCTGGTGAGAGTATATGGATGATTGGGATCTTCGTATCTTCTAGAATCTTCAATGATGAAGCTAAATTCGCTAAGGCATTTGCCCCAGCATTCCCTTCTCTTGGTACTTGTATAATACTAAAAGAATCGAAGAACTTTGATAGTTCCTTCACAACATCTAGATATTTGACTAGTTTTTCACCTTTAACAACATATGAGCCATTAAAGTGGTTAGCTATCAATAACGAATCTTCATATACTTGAAGATACCTGATCCTCATATGTGTAGCTAATTGCAAACATGCGATCAGAGCTTCGTACTCTGCTTCATTATTCGTCGCTTGAAACTCACAGGCTATAGACTGGGGTAATATATCCCCTTGTCGCGATGTTAGTAGGATACCCAATCATGTTCCTCTTGCGTTGGATGCTCCATTAGTAAAGAGGATCCAAGGATCCTTGGTTTCTTCCAGATGCTAAACTTCCAAATCATCTTCCTCTTGCATGTCACTACTGAAATCAGCCACAAAGTCTGCAAGCGCTTGTGACTTAATGGCTGTTCCTGGCTCATACTGAATATCATCTGCACTCAATTTCACAGCCCATTTGGCCATCCTTCTTGACAATTCTAGTTTTCTAAGAACATTCTTAACAGGATAGTTAGTTCTTAAAATAATAGTATGTGTTTTAAAATAATGTCTCAACTTGGTTGAGGCTATAATTAAAGCAAGAATTAATTTTTCAAGGTGAGAATACATGACCTCTGCATCTAAGAGGCTTTTACTTACATAATATACCGGGTTCCGGTGTCCTTCATGATCCTTTGCCAGAACAGCACTGACTTCATTACCTGACACAACTAAGTACATGGACATCGGCTCACCATCTATTGGCTTCATCAAAGCAGGCGCTGAAGATAGATAATCCTTAAGAGCCTTAAGTGCATCTTCATGCCTTTAATTCCATTCAAACTTTTTATTCTTCCTCAAGATATCATTGAAGTCTTTTCACTTTTTTAAGGATTTGAAAATGAATCTTTTGAGAGCAGCTATTCTTCCCGTCAGTCTTTGGACATCTTTAGCATTTACATGAGATTTTAAATTAATGATGGCTTCAATCCTCTCGGGGATCGCTTCTATTCCTCTTTTGGTCACCAAGTATCATAGAAACTTCCCAGCCTTAACATCAAAATGCCATTTTGACGGGTTCAACTTCATATTGTACTGATCTAGGATATTGAATGCTTCTTCAAGATCTCTGAGGTGATTGTAGGTTCCCAGCCGGATCTACACGGAAATATCTCGTTCTACGTAGGTGCGGAATCCCTACGTAAGACGATACGAGCGTAGAAGACGATACACGTTAAACACAAGCAAACACACGTTACAATAAACAAAGAACACGTTGTATTGCAACTAATAACACGTGATATATTCAATCAACGATTACACGTACTGAATCGTTGATTACATATAAGCCATATCCCAACCTTAAATACACTTCGACAACTTCACCTAACATGCTAGGCAAAGTTGTCACCAACTTTGCTTAAAACCACAAGTTCGCTTAACATGGGCGAACTTATGAAACATATTAACTAACACATAATAAAACCAACTTAACACAATTACAGACACTAGATACTGAACTACTGACATCATGCACCAACAGACTCCCCCTTGGCAGTAGCTTCATATCTCTATCTTCAAACACGTGTCCTGTAATCCCAAAACTCTAGTATCACCTGTCTTCAAGCATGAATGCCTTCTCGTACACAAACTGAAACTACTCTTTGGTATTTCTTGGCTTCTTCTTTCCATGCAGGAATGTAAAATATCTTTTTCTCGTTCAGCACCTGCAAGTCTGCTTGAGACAAATTCACTAAGTGCATAGGATCATACACTCTCAACAATTCTTGTTCATCTTCATCCTCCATCACTGCCTCAGCCGTTTCACTATCAACATACCACCATTTCAGATCCTTTAGCACATCCTTGGGAATTTGTTTCATCGACACTTCTTTTAAGCACTGGATTGGCTTATACTTCATTATCATTCAAGGCTTGCCATCTGCTCTCATTCCTCCGTCTTTGTCTTCAACGAGCTTTCCTTTCTGCGGTTTAATCAGCTCGAACTTTTTCTCCTTTATGATTTCCTTCCAGACTATCTTTCCAATAATCCTAGCCATGTTGTCATCACTCCTGTTAATCAACCCCAACCTGGCTAAGTCTTTCACCTCACACTCAGGCAAGGTATTAAACGACCTCAACAATCTCTTGAAATACCCATAATACCGTTTAATCACAAAGAGCCTCAACTGCTCATCATATAACCAGCAAATAATCCCCTTTTTCGATTCAGCATACCCTTTGATGTTGTAACTTTTCTTGAACATAGTAGGGACCGCCGGTTTCTTAGTCTTTACGAACCACTGAGCGTAGCCTTCTTTCCATCTTGGCTGCTCTTCCCATTCTGTCTGATCACATCCCGTATCTTGACCCAAATCTGACTTTTCAACTTCTGGAATTTCATGTTCAACGTTATCCTCCACAATCTCTCCCTCTTCGACTTCATTGTCAATCACAATCTCAGCCCCTATCTTCTCAATCTCTTCCATCGGTAACACATCATCATCACCTATAACATCATCATCCAATACCTCCTCAGCATCCACTACCACCACGTCATCACCCCCTGAACCACCAGCTGCACTCGTTGACTCCCCCTGAGATGTGGAAGCCCCAAGAGCTTGTTCAGTTCTTGGCAACTCACCACCTGCACCTTTCGATGCATTGGGATCATCGTCTCGATCGTTACGCTTCTTCATCCTTAGCTCATCGCCCTTGCAGCTTGTCTCCCCCTTGAGATGCCAAGAACTGCTTCAAGGCATCAAAAATTTTACCAAGCTCGATCAGGAGGGACGACTGAATTTGATTCTTTGCAACGAGGAGCTGAATAGCGTGAGTCTGGATTAGATTTACTCTTGATTGTTCTGCCACGACCCTTTCAAGCGCTGCTATTCTTTCCGAGTCGGATAGGGTTGCATCAAAATCGAACCTCATATGTGATATATCTTGAGCGTACGAAAGAGGGATTCCCAAGGTAACCGGCACATCAGAAACGGGTGGAAACGTAACCGCAGGTGGTATCGTAACCGACAACCCTGCAGTGGCAACAACCGTCGACTCAACAAACCTTGCAACGACCTCCGATGGACTAAGAGTTGGAGGGGGCAAGGACACAATCTCCGGAGCCGAGAGCTGGAATGTAGTGGGTGGGATGCCGAAGGAAGATGAGGTAGTCAACACGGGAACACCCAAGGTGATCGGTCCTGTAACTGTCAATGATGTAGGGACGATAGTCATACCAGACAGTGCGGGTGGCGAAAAACGAACCACCCTTGAGCTCTCACCAGCTCCCGAACCTGCACCAGCTCTTTTCCTTCTCGCTCTACGAACCAACTGATGTAAAGCTTCCTCAAAATCCGAATCACTGTCATCGGTGTCTCTCTTTCTCTTCCCATGAATTCTTTCTTGAGTAATCAGAATCTGTCTTGCTTCAGTCACATCATCATTTAAGGAATCAGAATCAGTTCTCTCCGTATCAGCCACAGTCGTAGCTGCCATTGACACATCAACACTTGAAACCTGTGCAGCCAAGACATGTAGCTCTTCCTCTGGATCAACACGTTCCATATCGAAGAATCCTTGGCCGCCAAAAGTAGCTTCAAGATCAACGTGTTCCTCCGGTGCCACAACAGGTGCAGCAGGCGGAGATTGTTGTACCTCAGGTGGTGGTTGAGGTGCTCCTGCCTGTTGCGGTGCCGGATCCCGAAACTCATCCCCACGAGCTGCAACATACTATGGGTTGATCAAGTACCCAAACAACGGAGTATGTCGAGGATGGAGCTCAGGTTTACTTCTAGCACTTGAGGATCTACATTGAGCGAAGATTCTCTTGCTAACACTTTCCACATACCGAATCGGACGGCGCTGAGGTAACGTGGGAGCCACGTGATTCAAGATCATTTGAAGAAATCTTGGATACATCAAGAATCTCTCACGCGCCACCGCTCTTCTTTGACGGTCTATCTCATAGAACACCATCTGACTGAAGCTAGCTTATTGTAAGTCAGTGCTGTCATCGCCGACTGCATCGTCGCACCCATTCCATCTGTACCAGCCTTTCTCCCCGACATACACACGATCATCACGTGCATAAGAAAGCGCCATTGGTATAATAAAAACCCCTTGCGTCTCTGAGTGTCCCCCAATGGACCAGAATAGCCCATTCTTAAAAACGCACCATCTCTGAATGGGCCACCCACGAAGTCTGTAGGGTCATCTCTCGTTTCATCCGCAAACTGCAAAGCAACCCGTATCTATTCTGACGAGAACTGCACTATCTGATTGTTAACCATTGCACGCATAACTGGGGGCTCTACTCTGCAATCATACTCAACCGTCTGCCAGAAATCTTCTATGTTAGGTAAGGAGATGGGCAGTGTTGTAGTAATAGCGTGGAAGATACGCGAGCGGATAAGAAACGTGATGATCTCGCGAAAATCATCAACACCGCTCGCATCTGGGTCCAAAGTTATGTACATGTTATGCCCCGGGAAAAACTGCCGATTGTTATCTCCTCCTTCGTCACCACCAGCACCACCTGCTCCCGCTACAGCTGCCATATCTACAACACAAACTGTCTAAGTTAGAGAAACGTCGAAGCAAAACACAACTTCGCTTGTTACCATGAGCATAGTTATGATTGTTTCTGTATAGTCGAAGTTAGGGAAAGGGCGAAGTTGTGAATAACTTCGCCTTAACTATAACTTCTCCTGATAACAGTTAGAGATAAAAATATAAAGGGTCAGGCGGAGTTAATGATAACTTCGCTTGACCACAACTTCGCCTCTTGTGAAGAGAAACAATTAAATCAACAGGCAAAGTTAAACATTAGGCGAAGTTAAGGATAACTTCGCCTAAACTGTAACTTCGCCTGAATATGAAGCGGCAACAGTTTAGACTTTCAAACGAAGTGAATTTGGTCAATTTGGAGATTGCGGACTCTACCAAACATGTTTTGACGGAGATCAACACGATCAAGTTGAATACGACTACGTTAAAACAAGTTTGAAAAGCGGGTGTAGGTTGTTTGAAAGAACGAGTCACAAATCAGATCAAAACTACCTCTGATTAATGTTATAGACATAGATTATTCATTATCCCGACACTACACACCTTTAATACGGGTTGAAACGGATTAAAATTGAGGTTAGATTTGAGTAGATAAGTTCGCCGAAGATGATGGGTGTATAAGTTCGCTTGACTTGTGAATATGAACAGGTGTTTGACCAAAATGCTCTTTATATATGTCTGACATTATACAGGCGAAGTTAGGGTTAACTTCGCTTACCCCATAACTTCGCCTGTTTCAACAACTTCGCTTAATATGAAACTTTACAAAACAGACCCTTATAAATTGAACATTATGCCATTAACTTTTATGACTTCCTTTAAAGAGTAAAGAGTTACGATCAACTACCAATTAACCAGGTATAAAACCATAAAACGACATAAGTAAAATAAAATCTTAGAAATAAAATACACGGGATCAAATTTCAGTCTTGACAGGGACTAACATGTTTTAGAAAAGATCCGAACAGGATCATACTAAATAGATGGCTTTCACATAGATCCATGTTCAGCTGTATTATGACAAAGAAACAGGTTGTAAGCAGGTAAATAACTTAGTATGATTTTCATCGCTTCTGTGATACGGATTAGGTTCAATTAATCTCAAAATATAAATGGACACCACATTAGAGATTGTGATGCCTCCTATCTATTGTCAACGCTTATTTGGCTTTCCCCAAGTCACCCCGAGTTGACCTCGACCCGTAGTGTCTGATTAAGCTGTAAATACATCTCGATATTCATCTCGTTCTCGGTCTTGCCTCTTGATTGATAAGTATAGCATAAATAGACTTCAGAAGGCTTAAATAATTATTTTTTTTTTATTTCTAAAGATTTCCATAGCCGTAAACAGTAGACTACTGCAAGTCCCGAATCTGGATCACTGCAGTTTCTTGACACGCTATCATCTCGGGAATCAGAACACTCACGGGCTCATGTATGACTGGGTAATCGCTTTTCTGCCTATCATTCGGAAAGATATATATGAAGACATGCACAACTCTTAATGAGTTTCCACTTAAAATCGAGGAGAGTTAGTTAGTATCACTTCTACTTTTACGCACCACAAAAAGCTACCATAACATACAATGACTGTTCTAGAGTCTTTTAGGCCTAATAACTTCACTAGTTAAGCACACAGAGATAGTTTGTGTATCACTTTCCAAGGTTGGATCAATTTTCATATAAACATTGTATAGACACTTCTTACGAAGTAGTAGACTTGAAAAATTATTTCATCTCCCTTAAAAATATTTTAAATTCTATCGCCCCGATCAAGTCAAAATCTTCAGGTAAACGGCTATCCTGAGGATCCAATGGATCAGCTGGACCGACCACATACGAGTATGTGTCCTTCTAACTAAGTATGAACGACTAATTTTCAGCGAAAGAATAAAAATACATCATAAACCGCCCCGGTCACTTTCAGTCAGTTGGTTAATGGCTATCCTCATAATCTACTGGTAGAAGTGAGGACCAAACACATCCGAAGATATGTCCTTCAAACTGAAGCAACCGACATAATTCTAAGCGATAGTGACGTTTTTTTTTAAATCAGCGAAATTATCTAACGAATCAACCTTTTCTAGCATTATTAATTTCTTCTCAGCACAATCTCGTATAAAATGATGATGGATGTCAATGTGTTTAGTTTTGCTATGCTTTACGGGATTGTTAGTTACTGAGATAGCAGCAGTGTTATCTATACAGATAGGAGTATGAGTGAAATTCAGACCGTAATCGCGCAATTGCTGTTGTATCCAAAGAACCTGAGAGCAGCAGTTCGATGCTGCCATGTACTCTGCTTCACAGGTAGAGATAGCAACTGAGGTCTGCTTCTTGCACTGCCATGACACTAATCTGCCTCCAAGAAACTGGCACCCCCCCTATTGTTGACTTCCGATTATGATTGCATCCACCATAGTCAGAATCCGTGTAAGCGACCAGCTCCTAGTCTCCCCCTTTCGTGTACCACAACCCCAGCTTAGGCTTGCCCTTGAGATACCGCAATATCCTTTCACACCCTACATGTGAGATTCCTTTGGGTTTGCCTGAAAGCGAGCACAAAGACAAACAGCAAACATAATATCAGGTCTAGATGCAGTTAAATACATTAAAGAACCTATGATTGCTCGATATTGGGTGGGGTCCACGTCTGCATCACTGTCTGAATCAGCACCCAGTTTGTGGTTGACGCAAACTGGAGTATCAAATGGAGTGTTGTCCTCCATCTTGAAGCGTTTGAGAACGTCTTGGACATATTTAGTCTGATGAATGAACATCCCATCTTTCTTCTGATCAACCTGCAATCCTAAGAAGAAAGTTAGTTCGCCCATAGCACTCATTTCAAACCTCTTTTTCATTACGGCTTCAAATTCCTGACACATGGCGACTTTTGATGCAGCAAAGATGATGTCATCCACGTAAAATTGAACCAGAAGAAAGTCTCTTCCTTTTCTCTTAACGAACAGTGTGCTATCGATCTTTCCCCTTTCAAACCCATTCTCAAGCAAGTAATCGGATAGAGTTGCATACCAGGCACGAGGGGCCTGATGTAGCCCATATAGCGCTTTACTTAGCTTGTACACGTGATCAGGAAGGTCTGGGTCAGGAAAACCCGGAGGTTGCTCAACGTACACAACCTCATCGACTTTACCGTTAAGAAACGCACTTTTCACGTCTAACTGGAACACCTTCATCTCCTTGTGTACCGCAAATGCCAAAAACAAACGAATCGCTTCCAATCTCGCCACAGGAGCAAACACTTCATTGTAGTCGATCCCTTCTTGCTGATTAAAACCTTTTACAACCAGCCTTGCCTTGTTCTGATAATTATCCCTTTTTCATCTCTCTTGCATTTGAAAACTCATTTTGTGCCAATCGCATGCACATTCTTCGGTTTTGCAACCAATTTCAAAACCTCCATCTTCTCGAACTGGGCTAACTCTTCTTGCATGGCTTCGACCCACGAGCTGTCCTTTAGAGCCATTTGATAGTTCTTTGGTTCAATCTGGCTAATGAAGCAGGTGTACAGGCACTCGTTAATGATACCTGTTTCTTTGATACTTGCGTAAACACAGGTGTCCTCATTCAAGCTTCGTCTTGTTTATACACCATCAGACAAATCACCTATCACGTTCTCCAAAGGGTGATATTTATGAACTCCAGTAGTCGGAACCGAACTGACTTGTAGATTGTCGTCCAGGTTCGAAGATAGTTCATCAATGGGCGATTGTTGTTGAGAGTGAAAAGGATTGAAGAATTCATTTTCAGTAGAGGCAACAGGGGTGTCGACAGCAGTTGACGAGGAAGGTTGACATTCATCGTACTGCGGTCGTTGCACAAAATTTTCTTCCTCATCATAAAGAATCTGCGTAGCTATTCTCTCATCAACTTCTGCACAATTCAAGTAAGGCAAATTAAAAGATTTAAAAAGCTTATCATAGTCGAAAGCCTCAGCGGGTCCCGTGCTTGGTTTTGGTGGTTTGTAACTTGTGATGTCAGTGTTACACACCACCTCAACCTTGCTGGTCGATAGATTAAAGACTCGTCTGTTGGGTGTCCCAACAACATATCCGACTAAAATACCTTCGTCGGCTTTCTCACCAAATTTTGAGTTCGTCTTTAATATCGAACATGGGGACCCGAATGGTTCGAGACCATTCAAGTTAGGCTTTCTACCATGCATAAGTTCATAACATGTTTTATTCAATCTTCTAACAGTTAAAACTAGATTAAGGATATAACAGGCTGTTGCAACAGCTTCAGCCCTGAACACCACAGGAAGTTTAGCATCAGCCAGCATTGTTCTGGCTCCTTCAATTAACGTCCTGTTCTTCCTCTCAGCCACCCATTTTGTTGCTGAGTATACGGAGCGCTGTACTGGTGGTCTATCCCTTTCTGTAAGCAGAACATCTCCATCTGGTAGTTTTTGAACTCTGTCCCATTGTCACTCCTGATGTATTTAACCTTTCTCCCCACGATGTTCTCAACCTTGGTAATCAAGTTAATTACCAACTGTACTGTTTCATCTTTTGTCTTCAAGAAATATACCCAAGAATATCGAGAGAAATCATCAGTTATCACCAAGCAGTACGATGTTCCACCTAGGCTTTTTACATTCACGGGACCGAAGAGATCCATGTGAAGTAGGTCTAGGGTACTGACTATTGAATTGATCTTCTTGGTGTGATGAGGTTTCTTGTGTTGCTTTCCCTTTTTGCACGATAAGCATTGGTCTTCAAAGTTGAAAATTTTTAAGGGAACACCAAGCACCAGCCCATTCTTGAAAATGTAGTTCATTTTTCGAAGATGTATATGCCCCATTCTTCGATGCCATAGCTCGGACTCCGATTCAGTTGCTTTTGACAGATGACATGATTCTTCTGTTGCCATCTCAGTCGACCTCATATCCATTACATATGTATTCTTTTCCCTTGGAGCCTTCATCACTATCCATGCCTCTGGTATCTTGAAACCAAGATACAGTACAATCGCTTCATTTTTGGTAAAGTGCACAGTGTAATCTTTGTCACAGATCTGAGACACACTCAGCAAGTTATGCTTCAGCTCTTCAACGAAATTCACATTTTCTAACTTCATTTTACCATTAGTCACCGTCCCAATTCCAGTAATTCTACCACCACTCTCTCCAGCAAAACTTACTCTACCTCCCTGAACAGGTTTCCACTCGTGTAACAAGTTTTTGTTACCAGTCATGTGCCGGGAACAGCCGCTATCCACAACCCATAGATTGTTTGCAGCCCTGTTCAACTGTTCCTGCACGATTAACGCAAAGGATTAAAATTTGGGGACCTAAGACCTATTGGTCTTGGGTCGATTAAATCTGTTAAAAGGTATCCAGTACTTTGGCTGTCCAATGTTAGTATTAGAATGATTTCTGTAAGTCCTAAAAGGATACCTTGTTGTAGATTGACTATGAGGACATCCAAACCTTCGTGAATTAAATGAATTATAACTAGTGGTTTGATTGTTAACAGGGTAAAACTGAGATTGATTTCTTTGAAATCCTGGATTAGTCCAATGTCTGAACTTTGATGAGTTCGCATTCTTACCATTATAGTAATTACCGTTAGTTTTATTCTCAGTTTTCGGAGGCCTCATACCTCTGAATCTCTGATTCATAGGGAAATCAGCAATCAGGTGTCCTATTTGATTGCATCTGAAACAACTCATGTGTTCAACTTTCGTCTCAACAGTTGTTTCTGATGTAGAGGTTGCATTACTACCCGTTTGTCTAACATATGGTGGGACATTCGGGTTTAGAGGGGAATTCTTCTCAGTAGGCTTATATTCCTCCCCACGTCTTAGTAACACTACCTCTTCTTTTGTCTCACTAGATTCGGATGTCTGGTCCGAATTTGATGAGACAGAACTTGGAACAGAAATCTTAACACTCGAAACAGGCTTACTCGTTTCCTTTTTACTCGATTCAAGTTTTTTAATTGAAACTTTGACAGGAACTATCTGACTAATCTCAACATCAACAGATTTCTGATTACTAGGATCATAAGTATAGTTATGATTATAAGGTGGTGGAACTTCAGAATATCCAATTCCTCCCCTTTTAACTGGGGAACGTTGATCACTTACGAGGTGATCAAGTATTGCAAAGGAATTTCTAAACTGCTCAAGTTTTCTGTTTAGTTCCACCACTTTCACCTGATAATCAGCTATCTGTTTATCCCTTTCAGCAATTAGTTTGGTTTTCTCTTCTAACACTTCATAGCTAAGATCAATTACTTGTATTTTTTCAGCAAGACTTGCTTTAAGACTTCTGATATCTTTTTCACTAGCCTTAATCTTTACTGAATAACTATTTTCTCTAGTTTTAGTGTAATGATGATCTTCTTTTAACGTTTTAAATTGAGAGTCCAAACTAACAAACTGATCAGTTAACGTTTTCAATTGTTCAGACAGATTTTCACATTTCATACAAGGGAGTTCAGGACTTACCTCAGAGAGCTAATCATTCATCTCTGCCATATAAGCTTGATCTTCTCTTGTCTCTCTGTCGTTTCCTTCAGTTTCGATGTTAACCAAGTTGGCCTGTTCGAACACTTCCTCATCCTCCAGATTCCAATTGTATCCCCCGTTCTGTCTGGATACCATCGCCCTATTCTCATTACTTCCCCCATTCGGTTGTGTTGGCCTGTTCTGACTACGTTCAACTCTTTCATTTGTGCATTCTTTAGCAAAGTGGCCATTCTGTTGACAGTTATAACCTGGTCTTTCGCCAACGAACTTTCTACCTGTTTTCTTCATAAACCTTTTAACCCTTCTCACTATCATCGCCATCTGCCACTGCAGATCCATCTCCTCCAGATCATCAGCATCGATCTGATCATAGTCTTCGTCTAAAGTTGCAGGGTCAACAATTTTACCTTTGATGTAATTTTCGTAAGAAGCAATGAAAGATGCATAGAGAGCAAATTGTTGTTCAGCAGACTTAACACTCATGGGCATCTGAGAGTAGTTGTTGTTCGGAATACTTGAAGAAAAACAACTAGTTGTTGCTTGAGGTTTAGAAGAATTTGTTCCACCAGCTACGAAACACACATCACCATCCATATTGAGAGTTACATGACCATCATGAGTTGAGTTAGAGCTCGAGTCTCCCTTTGAGTAGTAAGCAGATGATATTTCGAACTTGAACTTGAGGTAACTTTCGCACCATACATTCCCGAATCCTGAACCTGATCAGTTGGTGTCTCTTTTTGAACCATGTTAAGTTCAAAAGTTCGAAGTTTATTGACTGAATTTTCCAAGTCAATGTTGGCAAACTCTTTATCTTCTCTCATCAAGACAGTGTACATCTCCCATTTCGGTGGGAGAGCATCAAGAAGTTTTTCCACGATCTCGTCTTCTTTATATTCAATTGAATAGTTTCTGAGTTCGGTCATCAAGTGATAATACCTTGTGATGATATCATCAAGTGACTCATTCTTCAAATACTTGAACACCGAGAATTGGGTTTTAAGTAGCTTAATCTTGGATGCACGTATCCCCAAAGTACCCTCATATCGGTTTTCAAGCGCTTCCCATAACTCTCTGGCGGTTTTGTATTTCCTGAAGGTGTGAAGAATTTCTTGTGGAAGAGCCATTGTTATCGCCGCATGAGCTTTGCTTTCTGCCTCATGCATCTTCTTTTCTTCCTCTTCCATCTTATTGTATTTCTTAATTTGTTCACGACCCTCAAATAAAGCCGTTGGTGGAATGTATCCATCTTGAATGCACACCCACATCTTAGCATCTTGATATTTAACATATTGTTCAAAACGATCCTTCCAAGCCACGAAATCGGTACCCTTAAGCATTTTCGGTGCCTTAGTAGCTGAACCTTCTTCCACTTCCATTTTTACCAGTTCCGTAATATTTATAGAAGTCATCTTTGGAAGAAATACGAACGAACACTCAAGAAACAAAAAAAAATATATTAAATTATTCCGAACAGTATCAATAGGCGAAGTTAAACTTAACTTCGCTTAAGTCTTAACTTCGCTTGAATTCTCAACTTCGCTTAAATCATTAACTTCTCTTTCTTCTCAACTTCGCCTGATGTTAACTTCGCTTAAGACAACTTCGCTTAAGTTAAGCGAACTTATGAGGTAGGCGAAGTTGTTAATAACTTCGCTTAAACTTATATCTTCGCCTAAACCCTACAAACAGTGGCGGCAACTTCGCCTGATGAACACAACGTTTTTGCAGGTTTGATTTTGACATTTTGCGAGGTATGCGAAGGTGTAATGGGTTGTTTTTGGTGGAGTGAGGTGAGTAAGATACAAAAACTCGGTATTCCAACGTAAACTCGTCCCGCGAATAGTCGAACGGAACGATTTCTACACTCGTGTGATAATCCCGAACCACACAATCACGAGCAAATGCTCTGATACAATTGTGGGTTCCCAGCCAGATCTACATGGAAATATCTCGTTCTACGTAGGTGCGGAATCCCTACGTAAGACGATACGAGCGTAGAAGACGATACACGTTAAACACAAGCAAACACACGTTACAATAAACAAAGAACACGTTGTATTGCAACTAATAACACGTGATATATTCAATCACCGATTACACGTACTGAATCGTTGATTACATACAAGCCGTATCCCAACCTTAAATACACTTCGACAACTTCGCCTAACATGATAGGCGAAGTTGTCACCAACTTCGCTTAAAACCACAAGTTCGCTTAACATGGGCGAACTTGTGAAACATATTAACTAACACATAACAAAACCAACTTAACACAATTACAGACACTAGATACTGAACTACTGACATCATGAACTAACAGTGATCCTCAGCCCTCTTCGACTTCACTACCATGTCATCGATGTAGACTTACATGGTTTTGCCTAACTGATCCTTGAACATCATGTTGACCAATCTTTGATATGTTTCCCCTGCATTTCTTAGTCCGAACGGCATAGTAATATAACAGTATATGCCGGTAGAAGTCATGAATGTTGTATCCTCCTGATCAGATGCTTCCTTCTAAATTTGTTGAAACCCAGAGGAAGCATCCATAAATGTAAGCATCTCATGTCCTGTTGTTGCATCCACCATAGAGTCTATATGTGGTACTGGGAAAGGATCCTTGGGGCATGCCTTGTTTAAATCAGTGAAATAGAAACATACCCTCCACTTTCCATTCTTTATAGAAACAACAACTACATTAGCCAATCATCGAGGATCCTTCGCTTTTGATTGACGGGTTTAATAGAATGATCAAGGCCCAATTTGTGAGTAATTACCTCCTTAGAAACACCTGTCATGTCTGAATGTCTGAAGGCACATGTGGATTTTTGTCGCTTTATGAAGGATACTATATCCTCCTCGATATCTTTAGGGATACTGGATCCTAGGAACACTTTCATGTTTGAATCCTTGGCATCCAAGGATACTTCTTTTATATCTCGCTCTCAAGCCTCCAGCACGTTCCTAGGATGTTGCTGTAATTGCTATGCTATCATCTGTTTAGCTGTCGGCTTCATGGATGAAGAATAATAATTCTTGGCTTCCACTTGGTCACCATCTATCCTTACTACTCCCCAAGGAGTTTGTAGTTTGATGCATTGATGGTAAGTAGAGGCTACAGCCTTTATCCCATGTAGCCAAGGCCTGCCAAGAATAACATTGCGACAAGACAGATTGTCAATAACACAAAATTTTTGGTATGAGTTTAACCCTTCGATGTATATTAGGAGTTTGATGTCCCCAAATGTTTTCTTAGTTTCGCCACTGAAACCAACTATCACCGACGTTCTCGGGATGATTTCCTAGTCTAGGATATTCATTTTCTGCGGGACATCAGGTTGGATGATGTTAACCGAGCTTCCACCATCGACTAGGATACTGCGCACATAATGGTTAGAAATGAATAAAGTTACAATCAAACCATTGTGGTGAGGATCCTTTATGCTTGTGTTATCTTCTTCATTAAAGAAGATTCTTTTGTCAGTCGTCAAAGTAGTGGATATGACTGGTCGTTCTCCGTCTCCAACTTGGTTTCTTTGGTGTGTCTTTTTGCCGAGGAGAAAGAAGTACCGCATATATCTGAGCCACCGGATATGAAGTTGATTACTTGTGCGTCTGGTGGGTGCGGAGTTGCTTTCTGTGGTACAGTTTCAGGATCCTGGATCCTAAGCTTTTTTCTTCCCAATAGCTCTTTGAAATGGCCCATGCTCAGGAGGTATCCAATTTCCCTTCTTAAACCAATACAATCTTCTGTCTGATGGCCAAAGTCTTCATGGAATGCATGCCACTTGGACTTGTCTTTGAAGTATGTTTTTTTTTTTCATTTTTTTCGAGGCTATCTTGCTTTCTCTCCAAGATCCTTCATGGCACAAATCAAACCATGAGTATCAACTGAGAAGCAATACTCGGAAATACTTGGGTAGTCCTCATCATCATCTCCTTCTTCAACTACCTGAACATTGTGATTGTTGTATTTGGAGTACGGCTTTGAGTTGTTCCTGAATGAGGATCCTTGTTTCTGGTTAGATGACTCTTGTTTTGTTGGAGCTCCTAACCGTTCTTGGATCTTCTTATCATCCTCTAGCCTTATAAATCTGAGTGCCCTATTTATGACTTAATCTAAAATCTTGCATGGAGTCATCACAAGATCGTCATAAAATGGGGAGCCCCTTTGAAGTCCCATCTTGAATTCTTCAACGGCCATAGCCATATCAAGACTAGGGATCTCTAAGGCCTCCCTGCCAAAACTTGTAACAAAATCCCTAAGGTATTTATTATAAGGTTGGAAAACTCTATACAAATCACTAGTTAACTTCTCAAATTTCCTACTACAAGAAAATTGGCTGTTGAACAAGTTAACTAAATGCGAAAAAGAAGTAACGGAATAGGGAGGAAGACTTAGCAGCCATATAAGTGCAAATCCTGTTAGCGTGGATCCGAAACCTTTGCATAGACAAGCTTCCTTGAGTCTTTCAAGATTTGGATTAATCTCCATCCTCTCCCTATACTGAGCCACATGCTCTTCCGGGTCAATGGTCCCATCATACACCTTCATGTTGGGGGTTTGAAAGCGATTTGGGATCTCTGCATCACATAATGGTGGAGCAAATCTGGACATCTTATGGCTCCCTTTTGGTATTTCAGGGATTGGACGGACCACTCCTGGCACGCTGGATATCATATCCTTAAGCTTCTGAAGTTCCTTAGCCATAGCCTGGTTGATACATGTATCCTGCATAGAGCCACGGTTAGTATCTAAGGGTATGTGATTATATGTGTTATCTCTCGGTTGGTTGAACGTTGGCATCCCAGATTAGTAGCCAAAATAAGAACCATCTGCTACAGGAGTTGGTCCACCAGAAGCAATGGTCTGCATGGGAATGATGTCTCCTTCATGGAACTCTGTAGACCTTTGTGTTGAGTCCCTGAGGATCCACTAGTACAAAATCGACTTTTAGTGACATACACCCCATGAGGTCTATGTGACACTTTTGAAGAAAAGTGTCACCGTATGTATGCTTGAAAATTCATGGAATGTTTTGGTGACAGTTTCAGCGGGCTTGTGTGACCATTGCATAGAGTATCACCTCTTTAGTCACACTAAACATAACGTATGTCACAAATATTAGTGACGTTTAATCGGAATGTGACCAAATGTCACTATCTGGTCACGCTTTTCATGTGTCACAAATGTAAATTTTTTTTGTGATATCATATATAAACATATGGTCACATATGGCAATTGTTTGTGTCACTATATAATGGCGCAAATTCAGTGACATAACGTAACTATGAGTAAATGTAATTTACAATGACATTACATTTGTTTGTGTGACATTAAATTTATGCTTATTAGTCACACTAATTAATTGTGTTACCATATGTTAAAGTTTATGGTGACAGTTAAACTTACAGTGTGTCACTAACGATAACTAATAGTCATAAAAAATGTAAAAAACATGTGACAAGAAGTAACAAATGATCAGCTTCTATTTTATTATGTGTGACTACAAGTTTAAACTAACGAAATAGTTATTGATGTATAAGAAGTTTATGGTCACAACTCGAATATGGATGTGTGAAAAATTGTATATTATGGTCATGGTTAATGGAAAGAAACATGTGACTTGAATTACAATTTGGTGACCATCACCTTCACCTCCTCCCAATTACAAACCTAATCCATAAACATCGATTGAAGCTCATTACTCTTCTTCATCACTTTGTTTCTTGCTCCAAACTTCATCAGCCTCATGCGATCAAATCTAACATGGGTTTTTAACATGATTAATTAGAACCCTAAAGATGTCATAAACATGTTATGGTTTGAGTTTTGTTAAGAACAGTTGGCTGACAGATTCGTTCCTGTATAGATTGGTCTGTAACTCGATGTTAAACAATGATTACTGATAGATTCTTGATTTTAGTACATAATATTCTGAGTCTAGTGTTCAGAAAGGTAAATTTTGTAATTTTTTGGATGAGTATTGAATACCTTTTATGATTTTACAAAAACATATTTCAAAGTTGTTCGGGGAGTTATATTCTGATCTATTTTTCGGACACCATAACTTCCTAATGACAAACCCAAACGGGTTGGTTCCACTTTTGGAACATAGTATTTTGAGTTTAAAATATAACCCAATTGGTCTTACACAATTTGGTTAATGAGTTGATAGAACCATTAAACTAGTTTTTGTTGCGCAATCCGCTGAACTGTTAGTACCTATCTGTAATGGTTGAATTATTGTGAGTTTTCTATGCATGAGAAAAATATAATAAAGATTGTTTGAGAACCCTCATTCATATATCCTAGTATATTTTGTAGAATTTATCCTTTATAGTTTCTTAGTGAATAAAATACGTTTGTACATGCCAGAATCTGTCTCGTGAACTGAATGATCATAAGTTAAGTTGTATGATGAATATTTGGTTGCTTTGCCATGATATGATGTGTGGATACATGTTAGGACTTTTCGTATTGTTGACATTACTTATTATCACCAATGATTCGTCGGGTCAAGTTTGTGTTTGTGTGTGAGTTCATACGTGGGTCTTAGAGTCATGTGTTGTTGAACATACTCTCATAATTTAAAACACTTATACTAGGTAATAGTTAACGAGTCAAATGCATTCATTTGGTTTTGAGAAAACTCTATTACAGGCGACACCAGGTTTTGGATTGAAAACACGGATATACTTACATACCGGTTTTGAAAACACTAAACGTTTTCCTATACTTGTTTTCTGGATTGAAAACACAAAACATTTTGAAGTATTGGTTATGTAACCTACTGAACGGGAAAAAATGAGTTGAACTGCTGATTTTTTATTGCTGAATTGCTGCAAAACTGGTCAAAATGCGTTGAAACGATCTGTTAAGTGCTGAAACAGACTGAAAAATCGCTGAAACGAGCTGTTTAACATGTTGTTTGCTGTAAAAACGAGCTGTTAAGTGCTGAAACAAACTGAAATTCGCTGAAACAAGCTGTTTAACATGTTGTTTGCTGTAAAAGCGAGTTGTTAAGTGCTGAAACGAACTGAAAACTCGCTAAAATGAGCTGTTAACATGTTATTTGCTGTTAAAACAAGCTATTAAGTATTGAAACGATCTGAAAGATTGATGAAACGACCCAACACGAGTGTTGGCACTAAACGAGTTGGGTTTTGGTTTAGGCTCATTTCTCAGTTTTTTTTAATGAACGTTGACACGAGAAAAAACGTTTCAGTTTTTTTTTTTTTTTTACTTTTTTCGTTTTTCGTTTTTAACTTATGATTTTTTTATTAATTTTTTTGAATTTTTCTAAGGTGTTCTTAGTTAAGATTAAAAACCCTCAAAAAAATATTCAAAAATAATAATAAATAAATCATAAGTAAATATATAAATAAAAAACAGAAAAATATAAACCCGTTTTGACCCATTCTGACCTTGACCCATTTTGAGCCGGACCCGTTATAACCCGAACCTTTTGACCCTGACCTGTTCCGACCCGAACCATAACAATCATTTATTTAATTGACCCGTTCCGACCCTGACCCGTTTCTACCCTTACTCGTTCCAACCCATAACCCGTTTCGACCCAACCCAATCCATTTGTCACCCCTATGTTTAATGTATATCGACGGGTTTGGCGAGTTGTACCTCTTAAGACACAATTTAAAAAAATATTCCAATATAATAATAAAAAAACATAAATCAAAATATAAATAAAAAACAGAAAAGTAAAAAAACTTAAATATTTCCTCCGTTGTCCTTGTCAACAAAAATCGACCCGAAACCCGTTTTGACCAGTTCCGACCTTGACCCATTTTGACCCGGACCCGTTATGACCGAACCTTTTGACCTTGACCCGTTCCGGTCCAAACCATAACAACCATTTTTTTAGTTGACCCGTTTCGACCCTGACCTGTTTCGACCCAACCCAACCCATTTTCCACCCCTGTGTTTAATGTATATCGACGGGTTAGGCGAGTTGTACCTCTTAAGACACAATTTAAAATTATATGCATAATGGGCCAGTAGAGATTTCAAGGTCCAATATGGTCCATTAGGACATGTTTGACTTGTTTTTGTCTATTATGGTCTAGTATGACTTCCTATGACACGATATAACCCTTAAATATCTAATATTACATATCACATGCCATAATAGGCCACTAAGAGATTTCAAGCCATAATATGGCCCATTAGAGAGACTATGACATGAAAAAGGCTATAATGGGCCATTAACACCAACAAGTCCCAATAAGACCTATTGATGAAGGTATCACATGTTATCGGCCATTAACATCTAACTATGACAAATGACATTCCTATACAACCTTCTTAAAGAAACTATGATGTGATAAAGGCTATAATGGGCCACAAACACCAGTTAAGATCCAATAAGGCCCATTGATAAAAGTATGACATGTTATTGGGCGTTAACCAAACAAAATGACTCACTAAACTCATATTCAACCCTTTTAGAGCAACTATGATTTGATAGAGACTACAATGGGTCACTAACACCAATCAAGGCCCAAGACGGCCAATTAATGCAAAGTATGACGGCCGACTATGACTCACTACACTCCTATACAACCTTCTAACGTAACTATGACATGATAGAGAACATACAAGCCATTAACAACAATCAACGCCCAATATGTCCCATTAATAAAAGTATGGCATGTTATGGGGCGTTGACACATGCCTATAGCTCACTACACTCATATACAACCCTCTTGTAACAATGGGGACATGATAGATACTGTAATGGCCACTAATACCAATCAAGGCCCATTGATGAATGTATGACATGTTTTGGGCGTTAACATCTAACTATGACTAATGATAGTACTATATAAACTTCTTAAAACAACGATGTTGTAACCAAGGGACACTAACATCTAACTATGACTAATGATAGCCAAATAATGCCTACTGACAAAAGTATGGTGTGTTTCAGGCGTTAACACCTAACCATGACTAATGAAACTCCTATACAACTCTTTTGGAGCAACTGTGACATGATAGATGCTATAATGGGACACTAACACCGATCAAGAACTAGTATTTCCCACTAATGAACGTATGGTTTATTGGGCGTTAACACTGACTACTACACTCTTATTGTTGGGCCTAGATTAGATTGGTTTGCACTTGGTCTATGTATATGTATTGGGTCGAATATGTAAACCGAGATCCTAAGGGATCTCGGTACGCTTTTGGTTGTTTATTGGGCTTATGTGTTTTGGTTCTCTATATATAGAACACCTTGTATAGAGATTAGGGTTTTTCGTTCATTCAGTTGTTAGTCTTGGCCGTCTAAGTGTTTACTACATGAGGCTGTAATCAGCGTTTTTAAGAACCCAATGTAAAATAGAAATACGTGTGTTTTGAAGCAATTCCCGTGTTACTTGTTTGTGTTTGTTTGCTTTCTTGAGTCACCGAGTATTGGAATTCCGCACCAATACTTGGTTTATTGATATCAATTGTAGTGATCCAGATTCGGGACTTACAATTGGTATCAGAGCCTTAGACCTTATTCAGGCTCGTTATTGTGATATCAAGGATTCAAGAATTGTGTTCCTTGGTGGTTTGGTTGTTTTTCGGGTGAAAAGGTGATCGGAGAAGAAGGGGAGCTGTTTTTGGGAGAAGATTGGTTTTAATTTGGAAACAAATCAAAATCCCAACTTTCTCGGGAGTTTGTTACAGATTGAATTCTGGTGAAAATCAATGTTCTCGGCTAGAGCTTGATTTCGGCCACAATCTGTTTTTGGCCATATCTAGTTCTCGGTCAACTTTGGTGGTTCTCGGTCAAATCTTTGGGTTTTCGGCCAACATTTATTGTCCTCGGTATCTGTTCTCGGCTACCATTAGTTCTCGGTCAACGTCTGGTCAAATTCACATCGTTCTCGGTCAATATTACCTAGTTCTTGGTCAAACTTCGAGTTCTCGGTCAACTTGGTTCTCGGCTAAGTAAACTGTAATCATCGTTTGGGCCTGATCAGTTGCATTTGGGTCTGATATTTGGACTTAATACTCTTTTGGACCTACAATAATCAAATTAATATGGAATAGTTAACTAATGGTAATGGTTCAACTAATTCATCAATTCATCAAGAACTTGACTCAATCATTGGGACCACCACTCGTATACCTCGTATCTTGTCTCATGAGGGGTTTGATGTGTGGAAGTATCGTTTTGAGAGATATGTCAAGATGAAGGATCCCAAAATTTGGAGAAGTATTCTTAGGGGGCCTCAAAGAATTACCTACCAACATGCGAACTCAACTAAAGTTATTGTGAAGCCTGTTGACTTATATGATGATGATGATTTTGCCAAAGTTGAAGAAGATGACAAGGCACTTTCAACGTTAACCATGTCACTTTCACCTAAGATTGTTCTTGGTTTTAGAGAACTTCAATCTGCTAAAGAGTTATGGGAAGCTCTGATTGAGGTGTATGAAGACAATGAGGACATGAAAAGGAGTCGTCAAGACTTTCTACGACAAAAATTTAACATGTTTAATCATGTTTTGGGGGAGTCGTTAGAAACTCAACTCAAAAGGTTCACAACCCTTGTAACTGAAATGAGATCTGCAAGTATCTATCTAGCAACTTCTTAGATAAACAACAAGCTGGTGAATTCATTACCAAAGAGCTGGGATATGAATGTTGTTGTAATCAAGAAGACTAAGTATCTCAACAGAATGTCTATCTCTGAGATGATGTCCACCATCAAGGCGTGTGACATGGATGATAAGCAACGTGAAATCAATCATGCTAACTCCTGCAGTGCAGCTGGATACAACGTTGCTTCCAACAATGCTCTCATTTCTCAAGATAGTTTCTCCATGTTTAAAGCAAATCAGCAACTTCCACCCCAAGGAAACTTTCAGATGTTTAAATCCACCCATGGCCAATCATCATCCACCACACCTCAACCTGCTCCAATTTTCTTCACTAAACCAGCTCAATCTCCACCTTCGGGTGGTGTTTATGGTCAGAACTCCAATCAGATTCCCTCCATTCCGAAAGAGACTCAAGAGAACATAGCTTTAATGTTGGGATTCATGAACTGCTATAATGCATTTTTAGCTAGAGACTTGGTTCAACCTATGGTTGCTACTAAACTTGATCAAATCCATCCAGATGATGTTGAAGAGATGGATATTTCTTGGCAAATCGCCATAGCAGTATCTAGGGCCAAGAAGTTCACTAAGAGGACAGGTAGAAATAACTGGAATATGCCTAATAATCAAAAGGTGGGTTTTAACAAAGATACTCTGAGATGCTACAACTGTCACGAGCCGGGTCATTTTGCTCGTGAATGTACTAACCCAGCAAAGGATGGTAAAACGGAAAGGGCACTGGTTCCAGTGGGAAATGCTAGAGGTGAGGCTGGAGGTAGTTCAGGTAATTGTTAAAGGGGATTGGTGGCTCATCAATTCTCTTGGGAGGATCAAATGGCTGCGCTCAACATTGGAAATCAGACTGCAAACTTCGCGAATGTTGAAGACTTTGGAGAAGAAAATGATAATGAGGAGAAGATCAAGGAACATCAATTTGCTTACATGGCGTTCACTTCTCCAAATACATCTGAGGTAAGTTTTCAACCATGTTTCTAGATTGTGTTGATAAGATAGAGTTATATAAACTCCATAATGATAATTTAATTAGAGACATGTAAAGAATAAAATATGAAAATTTCAAACTAAAAAAAATGAAAAAGGTTTTCTTGATAAGACATAAGCAAATCAGAAGGATTTCTCAAAAATTAAGTCTGAATTGAATCTAAAATGTTGTCATTTATATAATGCCAAAAAAGAAATCTCTGAATTAATTGCTAAACTGGAAGCCTCCAAATTAGAAATTTTGAATTTAACCAGTAAATTTGAAAGGGCCGAACTTGACTTTAAGAAACTCAATGATTGAAAAACAGTTGTGGTGGAAAGAAAACGAGGTGAGGGAATAGGATATAGTCAAGTTCCCCCACCCTACAACCACAACTATGTCCATACTCCTGTTACCAAAGAATATAAAAAAAAAGTAAAGGACATGAAGTATGGTAAACAGGACAAATGTGATGGAGTTAGTTCTGTGAATGCAAGTCTGTCCACTTCAAAGGTGACGATACTAACGTGTCTACTTCATGTGCATAAAAAGTAATTGTGAAGGAATGGACTGATGAGGACGAAAACCCTTGTTTTGAATTTAATGATGATGTTTCTGATGTTTCTTTAAAACTTCCTGTTTTAAATTCAGTTATTTCGACTATTTGTATGGGCTCTGTTTTAAAGAGCAAGGATTCTTGTGCGGTTGATTCTGTTGAGACTTTAAGTTCTAATAATGTGGTTTCTAATAAAACTAAAAATTCAAAGAATTCCAACAAATACTTACCACCTAAATTTGTTAAAGAGGGATGCTCTAATGACAAACAAGATGATAAGTTCACAGATGTTAAAAATGGTTCTCGCAATTTTAAACAAACTGGCCCACACAACCAGTCCAGACGAGGAGTTGACCAAAATGATTATTTCATAAAACGTCAAACTTGTTTTACTTGTGGCACTCCGGGTCACATTGCAAGAAATTGTTTACATCGTCCATATGTTCCCTATTATGGATTTTATTAGAGAAATATGCCTTACGTGCATCATAAATCGTACAGGAAAAGATTCAGGCACAGTCAGGCTAATTTCTCTGAAGATGATTGGAACCAAAACAAATGTGGCAGGTTTAGTTCTCATCAGACCAAGCCTGGCATGTTTTGGAATAGGGTTAGAAAAGTTGCGTTAGTTTCAAAATGGAACGTACATCCTAAACCGAAATCAGTTGCGAAGGAAAGTTCATGTCAAACACCAGAGACAGAGTCAACCATTCGTACTTATAATGTCAAATCTTACAATGGTAGGCATAAATGGTTGCCTAAGTCTCCGGTAAATGAGTCCGCGAGTCAAGCGGTTGATGATCAAAAGGATATGTCATGGCAAAATGTGACACCTTTAGATGCGTCAGGGTCACCCACTGTAACTATGGACTGGGTACCAAAATCTAACTAATCCCGCGCTTTGTGTAGGGACAGCTATGGAGGAATATCATCACCTTAGTATGTTGGTAGTGGCTGTTCCAGGCAAATGACAGGAGACATTTCCCAACTACACGACATTCAAACATTTAATGGTGGGTATGTGTCTTTTGCGGGAGGAGAAAAGGGAAGGATCACACAGAAGGGTACTGTAAGTAACGGTGTTCTAAAATTTAAAAATGTAATTTTTTTCCATAATTGAAGCACAGTCTTTTGAGCGTGTCACAAATTTGTGACAAAGATTTTTCTACTCATTTTACTAAGAAAGAGTGTTTGATTTTGAAACATGGTATAATTATACCAGAAGACTGGATTCTTGTTCGATTACAACGAAAAGATAATGCTTTTGTGATCGACATGAACAAAAATGTTCCTGATGAAATAAGTTGCTTGTTTTCAAAAGTGTCAGAACATAATGCCATGATATGGCATCGTCGTCCTGGTCATGCTAATTCAAAAATTTGAATCGTCTCGCTAAAAATAATTCGGTACGTGGATTACCTATTAAAGATTTTGTTACTATTGAAAAATGTGTGGCTTGTGCTTTGGGTAAACATCATCGAAAATCTCATAAGCCAAAAATTATTAATACCATCTCATCCGTTTTTCAATTGCTTCATATGGATCTTTTTGGTCCAGTTCATATCTTGAGTCTTTCTCGTAGCTCTTATTGTCTTGTTATTACTGATGACTACTCACGTTTTACTTGGGTGTTTTTCCTTTCAAATAAGAGTGAAACTGCATATTTGATCAAGAAGTTTGTCGTACTCATGGAGAACCAACTAAATTTGAAGCTGAAGGGAATTCGTTGTGATAATGGAACGGAATTCAAGAATGAATCACTGAATCACTTATGTTCAGAAAGGGGGGGGGGGTTGCTATGTCAGTACAACGCTGTCCGAACACCACAACAAAATGGTGTGGCCGAAAGAAGAAACAAACTTCTTATCGAGGCGGAAAGGACTATGTTATGTGACTCTAAACTGCCACTGTTCTTCTAGGAAGAGGCTATCAATAGGGCTTGTTACGTTCAGAATCGAGTGATAATTAAAAAATCCAAGATGATACCCCATACGAGATCGTCTATGGTCATAAAACCAATGTTGCACATTTCAGTGCGTTTGGTTGTCCTTGCACTCTATTGAATCTCGAGTCCACTCCAAAATTTGGGGCAAATGCTGATGAATGCTATTTTGTTGGGTATGCGGGCAAACCGCGTACAGGTTCTACAATAAGTCAATCAAACAAATTCTAGAGTCCTTTGAAGTTCGTTGGTTGGAAGAAAACGAGATAGATGCTCGTGTTGGCCCGGACTGGTTATTAGATCACAAGGAACTTTTCAAACCGTTCAATGTGTTTCCGGTCACCAACACTGAACCCACAAGAGGGGTCACGATTGATGCTGAGAGAATTGACTCACCTACTGTGTCTCACATCTCTCCATTTCTGGATGATGATGTCACAGAGCCAATTGATGACAATACACCCTCATCTGACTCTCAGTCGAAAGAAGTTCCAGAAAATGAATGCTCGCAAGACTCGTCTGAAGATATCACATCAGTTAGAGATGCTTCCGTTGTTGAGGGGGGGAGTTCTATTCGTCAGATCTTCGGGAGCACACTGTTTCCCAATGTCATTCCAAATGAATATATTGCCAGCACTTCGTACTCTCACAGTACAGCGACATCCGGATGGAAAAATCCCCTTAGTGATACTGATGTGAATCTGTCAAACTTAAATTCTACATGTGACGTTCCCGATCAACAAATTCCTTCAAGAATTCAGAAAAATCATCCAATCGAGAATGTCATTGGTTCTCTCGACACGGGTGTGTCCACCAGAAGTCAAACAGGACACATCAACGGTTGTCTGTTCTCTTGCTTCATTTCTCAAATTGAGCCAAAGACGGTAGAAATGGCACTTCAAGAGCCAAGTTGGTTTGACGCCATGCATGACGAGTTGAATCAGTTTGATAAGTTGAAGGTTTTGAGATTGGTTGAGTTATCGGACGGAAAGAAAGCACTTGATATGAGATGGGTGTTTCGAAACAAGCAAGATGACACAGGGGTTATTGTTCAAAACAAGGCAAGGTTGGTAGTTCACGGTTTTCGTCAGGTTGAAGGGTTGGACTACACTGAGGTTTATGCTCCTGTGGATAGACTTGAGGCCATTAGAATCTTTCTGGCCTACACTTCATTCATGGGGTTCACAATGTATCAGATGGACGTTAAAACAACATTTCTGTATGGTGAAGTCAAAGAAGAGATCTATGTGGAACAGCCACCGGGTTTTGTTGATTCAAAGAAACCAGATCATGTTTACAGGTTAGACAAGGCTTTGTATGGGCTTCATCAGGCCCCTCGGGCATGGTATGCTACATTTACGGCACATCTTCTAGATCACGGCTACAGACGAGGAACCATTGATCTAACCTTGTTCCGAAAAACTGTCGGAAAGGATTTGATTCTTGTCCAGATCTATGTAGATGATATTATTTTTGGATCCACCAGTGCTGAGTTGTGTTTAGAATTTAAAAAAGTAACGAAGAAGAGATTCGAGATGAGTTCGTTGGGCGAGATGACGACATTTCTGGGGTTACAAGTTCGCCAAAGTTCGGCAGGAATTTTACTGCATCAAGGGAAGTATGTTGAATATATGCTTGCAAAGTTTGAGTTTCAAGATTCCAAGAGTGCTAACACTCCCATGGCGGAAAGACCTCTTCTGTCATCAGAGGGAGGGGAGTCCCCTAGATCAAACTTACCATCGATTGATGATCGAGTCTTTGATGTACCTCACAGCCAAGTGTCCTGACATCATGTTTGCAATCTGCCAATGTGCTCGTTTCCATGCTAATCCAAAACACTCTCATTTAATTTCTGTTAAACGTATTTTTATATATCTGAAGGGACAACCAAAGTTAGATCTTTGGTATCCCAAACAATCAGAATTTGATCTTTACGCTTTTGCTGATAGCAATTATGGTGGAGATGACGTTGACAGGAAGTCCACGAGTGCCGGATGTCAATTCTTAGGAGATCGTCTCATCTCTTGGCAGTGTAAGAAACAACAAATAGTATCCAACTCGACCGCAGAAGCCGAATATGTAGCCACATCAGCTTGCTGCTCTTAGGTTATCTGGATGCAAAACCAACTGTTGGACTACAGTTTGGAATTTCTTGATACTCCTATTTTCTGTGATAATGATGCTGCCATTGCAATAGTTAAAAATTCAGTCCAACATTCTAATACCAAGCACATTGATATCAAAATTTATTTTATTCGTGACTGTTACGACCAGAAATTAATTCACCTTGAGCAAGTCCACACCGATAACAATGTGGCGGACTTATTTACAAAACCGGTCGGAACATCAAAATTTAATGTGCTTGTGAATTTTCTTAAAATGTTTCGGTTCTAGGATTGAGTCTTTTTTAGTGTAAATTTGTACATATTTGTTATTTTGCACAAATTTAGGGGGAGAAAAATCAAAAAAGTCAAAATTATGTCGGTTGCTCAAGTTAGAAGGACATATACTTGTATATGGTTGGTCCGGTGTTCTACTCGTAGATTCACATGATAGCCATTTTCCTGAAGGCTGAAAGCACCCGGGGCGATTATGATGTGTTTTGTATTCTTTCATTTAAAATTACGGTAACTCTGAGCCGGAAGGACATGTATTTTCGTACATGCTTGGTCCAGTTAACCACTTGTGGTTATATAGGATAGCCATTTACCTGAAAGCTTAAAGTAACCGGGGTGAATGAACTCATAACACGTGTGTCCTCGTAACTCCTTGGGAAATGATATTACTATTCAGTTAACAGCTTTTTAGAAGCTTCAATTTTTTTTCAAATGAAAATTGATCCAACCTTTTGAAAATGATAGGTAAATTGTTTTTTTGTGCCTAACGGGTGAAGTTATTAAGGTTAAAAGGCTCTAGAACAGTCATTGATTTGTATGGTAGCTTTCCATGTTGTGTAAAAGTTGAAGTGATATAAACTAAATATGCTAAACTTACTGTGGAGAGTCATTTTGAAGAAATGTGCATGTTTCAATATACATCTCTCCGAATGATAGGCAGAAAAGTAATTACCCAGTCATACACGAGCCTGTTAGTGTCTTGATCACCAAAAATATTGTGTTATTAAGTTACTACAAAAATATACAAAAGAGTTTATTTTATTCTATTAAAGTCTAATTTTTAAAAGCTTAGAGGGTCAAACTAGAACTACAAAGATGGGGGCACACAAGTAAGTCCTGTCATGTCTCGAATGAAAGGCCTGTCAGTCCACTGGCTTGTAAGTCCAACGTTCAACCTTAAAGCTTAAAATGATTTTCATGTATCTATAAAAATCTTTTGATCAAGCCCTAGGGGTTTGGAGTCAAATTGGGGTGATCTGGGGAAAGCCAAATACGTTTTGAGAAGAGATAGGAGGCATCACAGGTCCATGAGTGATGTCCATCTAAGGTTTATGCCGAACTGAACCTAATTCATATCACTAATGCAATGAAAATCATGCTAGGTATGTTATACCTGCTATCAACATGTCTCTCTATGTCATAATAACGCTGAACATGAATCCTAGTGATGGCTTCTTAAACAATACGATTCCATGTTCGAATCTTTTCATAAAAAGGCGGCGTTGTTACAGAAACTGAAATTTGATCTCGATCTTACAAAATTTAAGGGAGTTCTTTTGTACGTAATTTTTGTACTTATTTTATTTAGTTGTTTTAACTCATTTTATATTTTTTTGTTTGTTTACCTCGAAACTACTCTCCTCGGAACGTGAATCTTAACTAGGTCATTTGCAATATAAGCTTAAAATCACTTGGGCTGTCGGTCTCTTTGGGTTAACATGATTTTGGGGTGTCTGACTGGTTTGAGCCCGTTTAAGGTTCTCGGCCCATGAGTGCTGAGGTATAAATACATCTCAGCCTCAATTATTGGTTCTCATTCATTAAAAAACTCTTCTATCTCTCAAATCACTTTTCCAGCCGAGAACCACCTCTTGCTTAATCTAAATCACAATAACTTGCGATCTTGATTTGTGTTTGAAGATTAACAGGTAAATGAACAAAAGCTCGAGCTAATGTTTTTGTAGGTTTCATGTTCTTAAAAGGATTTGATAGATGCATAGCCGGATATCATGGACTAAGAGGAGTCATGGGTTATTAGGATCTGTAATTAGGGATTTCAGTTGATGTTGTAGGGTTTAATGGAGTTTTTGGTTGTTAATCTGTAAATCAAACTACATTAGTTGCAGGTTTAATGGATATTTCGATGATTTAGAGAAGATGACACACATTCCAAGAAGAAAACCAAAGGGTTCTCTGTCAACAACTATAAAGGTTTTCTCGGTTGACTTTCGTTGACCGAGATCCCCTTGCCTTGACCGAGAACTCCCGTTCTCGGTTAGATGTTGACCGAAAACTCTTGTTTTCGGTTGACCGAAAACTCTTGTTCTCGGTTGACTTTCGTTGACCGAAAACTCAGATTTCAATCGAGAACTAATGTTTACGGTTAGATATTGACAGAGAACATATCTTACTGAACGAGATCTCCGTTTTGGACACAAAACACACAGTTGGACCTAATTTTCTTGACATATTTCAATCGAGAACTCATGTTTACGGTTAGATATTGACAGAGAACATATCTTACTGACCGAGATCTCCCTTTTGGACATAAAACACATTGTTGGACCTAATTTTCTTGACATATTGTTATCCTATGGACCATCTAATGAGTTATTGGGCCTGATCATTAAAATTATTGCCCAATTCACAAGGCTTTATGTTTAACTAATCTACTCTAAATGCATATATATCTATAATCAAGGTTATTCTTATTAACTTGATTTGTTTGGTGTAGTAATGGCTTATCAGAATCCATTAAAGTTTGTGGATACACATAATATTGCTGGACACCTATTACATCCACCACTAGCCCACGGGGAATTCAAATCTATGATAGTCGGCCTCAACACTCGTAGGATTTCTCACACGCTACGAGAAAACCCTGTCATATGTAAGAAGATGGTCACTGAGTTCTGAAACAATGCCTTAATCAACCAACGAGGGCTAGATGGAGTCGTGTCGATAGACTCCAAAGTTCAGAAGAAGCCAGTTAGTATCACACTCAGCGAGGTGCTGTTGTTTGGTGATCAACTGTATTACCCAACAGAATACTCTACTTCGGCTGTCACTGAGATCCTCACCAGGATGGGTTACAAGGGTACCTATCCTCCGGCAATAAAGAAATTATTTCACCCTTATTGGAGATTCCTGATACACACGTTTTTCACATGTGTGTCGGGTAGAAAAGGGGGATCTGACGAGATAAGCCATACCCAGATGTCTGCAGTCACTGCTCTGATCATGGACTGGAATTACAACTATTCCAAGTTTGTCTTCAATGAGATAATGAGTAAACTTAAAAGGATAGAAGAAAGAGATGTTCCTGATGTATCCAAGATTCCTGCAAATGATCTTCGACACACACTACACCGACCTTGTCAGACCCGTTGATAATTTTGGATATGAAGTCGATGGGACCCAACACCTTTGGGTTAATGAAGCAGTCCAGGAAAGGATCTAAGATCGTCTATCTAGGCCGTAGAGCTCCAGAAAATTTTGGAAGATTTACTGAGACGGAAGTTGAGCCAGTCATAGCTCAAGTTGCTGATGAGCATGTGGCACCAGTTCATCCGCGTTCTGCAGCTTTTGAGATTTCCGATGATGAAGATGAAGAGACAGCACATCGTGACTTGAAGACCGCTCCGAGTGCACAAAATTTAGAAGATTTTGAAAGGTTTAAAGAGAAACTTCAGTCAACTGCTCTGAAGCCTCCTCAGACAGTTGCTGAAAACATTGAAGAAGATTTGATTGAAGAGCCAACCTCCGATCTTATCCCTCGTAAAAGAAGAAAAAATGATATGAGATCTGGCGGGGTGGTCATAGAAACTGAAACAACAACCACAACACCAACAACAACTGCAACCACTAGCCTGCAACAACAAACTTACCAACCTGAGTCAAATGCTCCAGAGACTCAAGCTGAACCGAATGCATCCACTGTAGAGCCACTAATTCAAGATCAAGTGTTTGATGACTTTGATAGTGATTTTGATTTTGAGTCAGATATTCCACACACCGTTGAGACAGATATACCATTCACCGATGCTCCCTCAGGCTCATCTGGCCCAGCTAATCAGGGTTAGTCAAGTTCTGGCACGTCAGACAAGATTGCTCATATTCTTGACATACAAGAAACTTATTTCCAGAACAAAGGTAAGGGAGTTGTACTTGAGGATGCTCTTGTTGACATTCATGCACTACAACATCGAGTTTTTGAGCTCGAGCAAGATTCACTAGTTAAAGATGTCCATATTCAATAATTGGAAGCAAGCAACTCTGATAAAGACTCCAATATTAAAGAGTTGCAGTCCAGCATGGGAGGGTTGACAGCTATGTATCTTGACCTCCAACAAAAACTTTTTCAAAATTTTGGGGATGAGTTTAAAGGCAGTGATGATGTGGCCTCTCAAGCTGCTCAAGTTGATCAAGGTGATAGTTCTGGCTTTCGCGCAGGTGAGAACATAGATGAGGCGGAAACACTGAAATAGTACATGGATGCACCTCCTCTCACCGTGGAAAAGTCAGACAGAGTTCAAAAGAAACTGCTAGACAAAGGTCAGAAGAAATTGCTGGTGATGAAAAACTCAAATCAGAATGTTAAATCATCCGATCATCCAGACAGGTACGTTGTTATTTTTCAAAAGGGCTTTTCTAATAAGTATGGTGACCGTTCGGGAGTTGGTCTTGGGGATTCGATGCTGAAAAGAATATGTGGTAGGTTAAGCAAAAGTCCGGAGCCACGAGTACTAAAAGAAGATGAAAGACTTTGGTTCTTGGACTAAAGTGGATCTCAGTGACTTGATTAATTCTCCATTCACCAACCCAACAAACGACGAACGTGGTTGAGACTTCTGGAATTTTCTGAGAAGTCAAGTCGATCGAGGCTTTCCAACAAATGCCAACTGCTGAGTTGTTTTGAAGAAAGCTAAGGGGGTTGTGGATCAAAGGACAAGAAAGACGATGGTTAATGTTATGTGGCCCGCTACAAAGAAAGCCACTCACATTCCTGTACCTGATTCGATTCCAGATGGCACATTGGACAACATGAGATTCTGGATGTATGACAGCTTAACTGCTACCATTGTTGTCAAATTATAGAAGGGCAAAGGGCAATACCGATTTGTTGATCCAAAGGATTTGCTAAAGTTTGGGGAGAAGGATATCAAGACTCTCAGCATGTTCCAGATAGTAGCTGATCCAATTTTTGAGACAGCCGCCAAAGAATACACAAGTAAGGTAGCTTTGGGCTGGTGCGTTGAAAGATGCCAACATCGATTACATGGAGCATGATTGAAGACCAAGCTACAAACCAAGGGGGGGATTTTTGGGCCTAGATTAGATTGGTTTGCACTTGTTCTATGTGTATGTATTGGGCCGAGTATGTAAACTGAGATCCTAAGGGATCTCGGTGGGCGTTTTGTATAGAGATTAGGGTTTTTCCTTCATTCAGTTGTTAGACTTGGACATCTAAGTGTTTACTAGACGAGGCTGTAATCATCGTGCTTAAGCACCCGACGTATACGTGTGTTTTGAAGCAATTCCCGTGTTACTTGTTTGTGTTTGTTTGCTTTCTTGAGTCACCGAGTATTGGAATTCCGCACCAATACTTGGTTTTTTGAAATCATAATTGTAGTGATCCAGATTCGGGACTTACACTTATACAACTCTTTTAGAGCAATTATAAATATCACGTGTATTTATTTTATATTTTTATATTTAAAATACAATTTCTTATATTATTTAAGGTTAATTAGTTGTTATATATATATATATATATATATATAGGGTAAGGTTAATGTAAAAACAATAGTTTTGTGAGATGCATAAGAATAGATGTACAACCTTGGATCTAAGATATAGTTATTGTTAGTGCACAGAAATTTGACACTTTGGATACGTTATCCTGGCATATGTTCTTGGATCAGTTATCCTTAGTCAGATCCTGTCAGGATCAAGGATCCTCAGTACTTATTATTTACTAACAATTGTTTCCTTTGTATAATGTTATATTTGAAAGGTGTAACGGCTAAGAAACCTGGTCTACCCTCTATTTAGCAGTATAAGTGATGAAGCACGTGGTCAAAGTGGCTGTTACGTTTATATTTATATAGTGGCGGATTTTTCGGGATTATTAGTTATTATCTTTATTATTCATAAAGTCATTGAGTTATGATCAGTTAAGGCACACCCTATATATAGTATACCGGCTACATTCGTAAAGGAGAGTCCAGCAACACACACACACTTAGAAAATATTGTATCACTGATCATAATCTCCACCATTGTAACCCAATTGTTTATTAATAAAGTGGTGACAGATGATTTGTCATCACCTGGGGTTTTTTTGCCATTGATCTAATCAAGATAAAAGGTTTTTTCCTCGCAACAAAAATCACGGTTTTCATCTTTATTTCATTTGCATACTCGTTATTATCAACATAGCACTAGACCTCACCAAACGAATTTGGTTACATTATCCTTGTTAAATTTTTGACCAAAACAATTTGGCGCCCACCGTGGGGCAATCGGTGCTATAATCCATATTATTTTCTATCAGTTCTCAACCTTATTACCTATACTACTTTCAATGGCCTCTCAACAACCTTCTACTGCATCAACCAAGCCCTTATCCGTTTCTCACTCATCAAGGACCTTGCCACTGATGCCTCCTCTTATAGCAGCAGATCCAAGGACCACCGCGACTGGATACAAGACACAAATTCCAGTGTTCCAGAGCTCAAAAACCACTGCTGCCACTTCGGTGGTTAACTCTAACAATGATATTTCTGCTATGTTTTCACAGGTTAAGGCATATATGGAGCAGCAGAACAAAACCAACCAGAGGATCCTACGTGAAATTGAAGATCTCAAGAAAAGAAAGAGGCCAATGGACGATCAGACTCCCTTGATGCCTAGGGTGCTGGATTTCACTACTCCATGATCCAAGGCTATACATGCTCAAGGATCCTCGATCCTTCAGCAAGGATCATCCATCCTTCAACCAGGGTCCCTGGGTCAGCATACTCAAGGATCCTCGATCTTCCAGCAAGGATCATCCATCCTTCAACAAGGGTCCGTGGGTCAGCAATCTTAGGGATCCTCGTTCCTCCAGCCAGGATCATCTATCCTCCAACAAGGATTCATGGTTCAGCAAGCTCAAGGATCCTCGTTTCTTCAACAAGGATCGTCCTCCCTTCAACCAGCACCCTCTGGATTTTATCATCCAAGATCTTCAACTCCCAACCTCAAGGATCCTTCTTCCAGAATCAAGGATCCTCCGGAACTCAACATCAAAGGTCTTCAGAGGTCCATGAAGGAGATATTATCCCCATGCAAACCATTGCCTCTGGTGGACCAACTCCTGTAGCAGACGCTACTTACCTCAGCTATTCTTCTGGGATGCCAACTTTCACGCAACAAAGAGGTAACACCTATAACTCTATATCCTTATATGCTAATCTTGGTCCTATGCAGGGTGCATGAATCAACCAAGCTATGGCTAAGGAATTGTAGAAGCTTAAGGATATGATATCCAGCGTGCCATGGGTGATCCGACCGATCCCTGAAATTCCAGAATGGAGCCATAAGTTATCCAGATTTGCTCCACCTATTTGTGATGCTGAAATCCCAAAGCGATTTCAGACCCCAACATGAAGGTGTATGATAGAACAACTGATCCCGAAGAGAATGTGGCTCAATATAGAGAGAGGATGGAGATCAATCCAATTCCCGAAAGACTTAAGGAGGCTTTTCTATGCAAGGGTTTCGGATCCAAACTAACAGGATCTGCACTTAAATGGCTGCTAAGTCTTCCTCCCTATTCTATTAGTTTTTTTTTTTTTTGCATTTAGTTAACTTGTTCAACAGCCAATTTTCTTGTAGTAGGAAATTTGAAAAGTTAACTAGTGATTTATTTAGAGTCGTCCAACCTTATGATGAATCCTTAAGGGATTTTGTTACAAGGTTTGGCAGGGAGGCCCTAGAAATACCTAATCTTGATATGGCTACGGCTGTTGAAGCATTCAAAATGGGACTTCAAATGGGCTCCCCATTTTATGATGATCTTGTGATGACTCCATGCAGGACTTTAGATGAAGTCAGAAACAGGGCACTCAGATTTATAAGGCTAGAGGATGATAAGAAGATCCAGGAACGGTTAGGAGCTCCAGCAAAACAAGAGTCACCTAACCAGAAACAAGGATCCTCATTCAAGAATAACAGCTCAAAGCCATACTCCAAGTTCAACAACCAAAACGTCCAAGCAGTTCAAGAAGGAGATGATAATGAGGACTACCCAAGCATTTCCGAATATTGCTTCTCTATAGATACACATGGCTCGATTTATGCCATGAAGGATCTTGGAGAGAAAGCGAGATGGCCTCGGAAAAACGAGAAAACAACATCCTTCATAGACAAATTCAAATGGTGTGCATTCCATGAGGATTTCGGCCATCAAACTGAAGATTGTATTGGTTTGAGGAGGGAAATTGGATACCTCCTAAGCAGGGTCATTTCATGGAGCTATTAGGAAGAAAAAAGTCCAAGATCCAGGATCCTGAGGAGCTTCCACAAAAAGCAAATCCGCACCCACCAGACGTACAAGTGATCAACTTCATTTATGGTGGCTCAGACATATGTGGAACCTCCTTCTCCGCAGCTTAGAGGCTTGACAAGGAGACCAAGTTAGATAACGGGGAACCACCGGTTATATCCACTACCTTGACAGCCGATAAAAGAATCTTCTTTGATGAAGAAGATAAGACAAGCATCCATGATCCTCACCATGACAGTTTGATTGTAAATTTATTTATTGCTAACCATTATGTGCACTGGATCCTAGTCGATGGTGGAAACTCAGTCAACATCATCCAACATGACGTACTACATAAAATGAATATACCAGACTCGGAAATCATCCTGAGAACGTTGGTGCTAGTTGGTTTCAGTGGCGAAACCAAGAAAACAATGGGGGACATCAAACTCCCAATATACATCAAAGAGTTAAACTCTTACCGAAAATTTTGTGTTATTGACAATCTGTCTTGTTACAATGTTATTCTTGGCAGGCCTTGGCTACATGGTATGAAGGCCATAGCCTCTACTTACCATCAGTGCATCAAACTACCAACTCCTTGGGGAATAGTAAGGATAGATGGTCACCAAGTGGAAGCCAAGAATTATTATTCTTCTTCCATAAAGCCGACAGCTAAACAGACGATAGCATATCAATTACCGCAAAACCCTAGAAATGTACTGGAAGCTCGAGAGCAAGACCTAAAAGAAGTATCCTTGGATCCCGAGGATCCATACGTGAAAGTTTTCCTAGGATCCGGTATCCCTAATGAGATCGAGGAGGATATAGTATCCTTCCTAAAGAGACGAAAATCCATATTTGCCTTCATACATTCAGACATGACAAGTATTTCTAAGGAGGTAATTACTCACAAATTAGGTCTTGATTTATCTGTTAAACCCGTCCATCAGAAGCGAAGGAAATTCGCTCCTGAAAAGAACACGATCATACAAGAAGAAGTTTAGAAACTTCTTAAGGCCGGTATGATCAGAGAGGTTAAGTATCATTGATGGTTAGCTAATGCGGTTGTTGTTTCTAAAAAGAATATAAAGCGGAAGGTGTGTGTCGATTTTACTGATTTAAACAAGGCATGCCTCAAGGATCCTTTCCCGTTACCACATATAGACACCATGGTGGGTGCAACGACAGAACATGAAATGCTAACCTTTATGTATGCTTCCTCTGGATTTCAACAAATTCAGACGGAACCATCTGATCAAGAGGATACAACATTCATTACTCCTACCGGCATATACTGTTATATTGTTATGCCGTTCGGACTAAGAAATGCAGGTGCAACATATCAAAGATTGGTCAACATGATGTTCAAGGACCAGTTGGGCAAAACCATGGAAGTCTATATAGACGACATGGTAGTGAAGTCGAAGAAAGCTTAGGATCACCTGAGACCTTGAAGAAGCATTTAATATCCTGGATCAGTACAATATGAAATTGAATCCATCAAAATGCCATTTTGGTGTTAAGGCTAGAATGTTTCTAGGATACATGGTGACCAAAAGAGGAATAGAAGCAAGCCCCGATCAGATAGAAGCAATCATCAACTTAAAGTCTCCAGTGAACGCAAAGGATGTACAGAAGTTGACGGGAAGAATCGCAGCCTTGAACCGGATTATCTCTCGGTCCTCAGAGAAATGTAAGGATTTTTATGATATCCTTAGGAAGAATAAAAAGCTCGAGTGGACGGAGAAACATGAGGTTGTGCTCAAAGCCTTGAAGGATTATCTATCCTCAGCACCAGCATTAATGAAGCATGTGGATGGAGAATCCTTATATTTTAACCTAGTTGTCTCTTGAACGCAGTAAGTGTTGTCCTTGTGAAGGATCACGAATGTGAACAACATCCCATTTATTATGTAAGTAAAGTCTTCTAGATGCAGAAGCCAGGTATTCTCATTTATAAAAATTAATTCTTGCACTTATTATGGCTTCTACTAAATTGAGACATTACTTTGAGACTCATACTATTATTCTGAGAACTAACTATCCTGTTAAGAATGTCCTTAGAAAGCCAGAGTTATCAGGTAGGATGGCCAAGTGGACAGTGAAGCTGAGTGCGTATGATATTCAATATGAGCCCAGAACAGCCATCAAATCACAAGCACTCGCAGACTTTGTGGCTGATTTCAGAAGCGACATGCAGAAAGAAGCTGACTTGGAGGTTCAACAACTAGAAGAAACCAAGGATCCTTGGATCCTCTTAACAGATGGAGCATCCAATGTAAGAGGAATGGGATTAGGTATCCTACTGAAATCGCCACATGGGGACATATTACCCCAGTCCATATCCTATGAGTTTCAAGCCACGAATAATGAAGCCGAGTACGAAGCTCCGATCGCAGGTTTGCAATTAGCTATACATATGAGGATCAGGTGTCTTCAAGTATATATAGATTCATTATTGATAGCTAACCACTTTAATGGCTCATATGTTGTTAAAGGCGAAAAGCTAATCAAGTATTTAGAAGTTGTGAAGGAATTAGCAAAATCCTTCGAATTGTTTAGTATTATACAGGTACCAAGGGAAGAGAAAGCTGGGGTAGATGCTTCAGAAAATTTAGCTTCATCCTTGAAGATTCCAAAAGACACGAGGATCCCAATCATCCATATACTCTCACCAGCAATAGGAGAACAGGAAGTTGGGGAGATAACGAGTGACAAAGAGATTGTGCTTTGGGATCCATATCCTCCATCCTCTTCAACAATAGGATCTTGGATCCTTCCAATCAAAAAATACCTCCAAGATGGAGAGATCCCTACAAGGGAAAATCTTAAAGCTTTCATATTAAAGGTATCACAATTCATTATTTTACAAGATGTTGTGTGTAGAAAATCTCTTGCAGGTCCCTATTTGAGGTGTATTGAAGATCCTAAAATCCAAGAGGTGCTCAAAGACATTCACGAAGGAGATTATGGTAATCACACAGGGGGAAGATCATTATTCTCCAGGATACTTAGGACTTGATACTTTTGGCCAACAATGAAGAAGGATGCAATGGAGTACTCAAAGAAGTGTGATGCTTGCCAAAGGCCTGGAAACATCCTACACCAACCAGCAGAACCTATGTATCCTATATCCTCATAATGACCTTTCATGAAGTGGGGCATGGATATCGTGGGTAAGCTACCAAAAGTGCCGGATGGAAAAGTAATCATGATTGCAATGACTGATTACTTCTCGAAGTGGATAGAAGCTAAAGCTTTTGTACAAGTCCACCAAAAAGAGGTGATATCTTTCATTACAAGGAATTTCAGAAATTATTTGTGACAATGGTTCCCAGTTTATCAGGAAAAGAATTACTAACTTTTGTAACAGTTGGGGCATCAAGATGATTAAATCCACACTGGTTCATCTTCAAGCTAATGGCCTATCAAAATCAAGTAACAAGGTTATCATCAACAACTTGAAGAAGAAACTAGGATCCAAGAAAGGAAAGTGGTCTGAGGAACTTCCTTATGTTCTTTGGGCTGATAGAACAACACCAACGAATGCAACAGATCAGACACCCTTCTCATTGGTGTTTGGATCAGAAGCTGTAATCCTACGGAAATGGCGGTTCCCACTGCCAGAACAAGCATCCATGATCTTCAAGCCAACATGAAATCCTTCTCCATGATCTAGATACTCTTGATGAGCTCAGAGACCTAGCTAAGATCAGAATGGCAGCATATCAGCAGCTGGGGCATACAACAAGAATATCATGGTTCGAAGATTTCAAGAAGGAGATCTAGTGTTAAGGAAAGCCTTCCAAAATACAACTAATCCAAGGAAATCTAGTGTTAAGGATAATATATTTTTAACGTTTGTATTTTTCCAAGTTCTAAATAACAATGCAGATTTCAATAAGAGGTTCAATGTCTAAGAGGTTAGCCACCTCTCCCTCACACTTAAGGTACCTTACTATTTCCCTTGGCCTAGCCCACGATTAAGGTATGACCCCCGATGGTCATGCCTTCCAAGGTTTAAATGTTTTCAGCTTTCTTATAAATTAGAATTTCTACACTCTCGCCTGGAGCGCACGTTATCCAACGTATAGTCCGGGGCAGCGGGACCAGTACATGCTTAGTGGCCTAAAATTTCGTTGTCTTCGGCTATATGGAGGATACTACGATTTATGGTAGACGTACCATACCACCGGTTTACAACATTTTCATGTTATCTCAAGACAAAGGTTTCTAACATTTTCATATTAGCTAAGGTTTTGGCGTTTTCACGTCACTCACGTTTGAGCTAAATCCCGGTTTGGGCGAGTCCCTAGTTAACATCCGTATCCTTGAGCCAGTCCCCAGTTTCGGGCTTGTCCCCAGTTTTCGGGCTTATGCCTAGTTTAACACCAGTTTGGGCTTGTCCCCAGTTACACGGGCTTGTCCCCAGTTGCACGGGCTTATCCCCAGTTTATTTTATGGGCTTGTCACCAGCTTGTTGGGTTTAATCGCAATTAATATCATAAGTTATTTGAATCAGGTATCCTATGTTCAACTTTAAGGATCATAGTAGGATTAACATTTACGGATCCAGGATCTTTAATTTATTTTTTTCATGGATTGCAGAAGGATCAATACTTATGGTAACTTAGGTCTAACCAGACGTTATGGTATGATTTCAGTTTATCAATCTATACTTGTTTTATTTTTATCTCTATGAATATAAGGATCCAATATTCTCAGTATGTTTTTATAAGGATGGTTTATCCTTGAAACTTTATTTCAAAACTATCAACAAATCTAAAACTATAACATACATGCTTTTATAATATAAAAACAATTAGGCAATAGTTAAAAGATACTATTTATTAAACTTACTCGCAATTACGAAAAATCTTAAGCCGGATTTCACCATTCAAAATTCCACCCGGGTTAAACACGTGTTACTATATGTTCATGATTTGCAGGGAGAAGGATATACAACCGGAAGGGAAGTTCCCAAGAAAACTCCATAGATATGTGACAATTATATCCAGCTTGTCAAATCTCATATGTTTTTACAGGAAGTTTGAATTCAAAGGCAAAATGACAGCTGTGATCTTATCACAACCGCCATTTTGGGGGAAATTGTTAGTGCACAGAAATTTGACACTGTGGATACGTTATCTTGGCATATGTTCTTGGATCAGTTATCCTTAGTCAGATCCTATCAAGATCAAGGATCCACAGTACTTATTATTTACTAACGATTGTTTCCTTTGTATAATGTTATATTTGAAAGGTGTAACGGCTAAGAAACCTGGTCTACCCCCTATTCAGCAGTATAGGTGATGGAGCACGTGGTCAAAGTGGCTGTTACGTTTATATTTATATAGTGGCGGATTTTTCGGGATTATTAGTTATTATCTTTATTATTCATAAAGTCATTGAGTTATGATCAATTAAGGCACACCCTATATATAGTATACCAGCTACATTCTTAAAGGAGAGTCCAGCAACACACACACACACACACACACATAGAAAATATTGTATCACTGATCATAATCTCCACCATTGTCACCCGATTTTTGATTAATAAAGTGGTGATAGACGATTTGCATCACCCGGTGTTTTTTGCAATTGATCTAATCAAGATCAAAGGTTTTTTCATCGCAACAAATCACGGTGTTCATCTTCTTTTCATTTACATACTCGTTATTATCAACATAGCACTAGACCTCACCAAACAAATTTGGTTACATTATCCTTGTTAGATTTTTGACCAAAACAGTTATAGTGTTCTATTTAGGTAGTGTACTTTATTTTAAAGTCTTCTCACAATTCTCACAAAACAAATGTTTTTTATTCGAACTTTTTCTATATATATATATATACACACACACACACTAACAACTCTTTATTTTAATTATTAAAATAAAAAAAATTAATTCTATTTAGTTCCTATTAATTTCACTACCCTCAAATTTCAAATTAAATTCACCCCCTCTTTTTTCTTCAAAAATTTTGAATTACCCTCTTATTCTTAAAACTAATTTGACCACATATTTAACCTGCCTTTTTTTCTTTCTCTTTATTCCTTCTTATTCTTCTCCTTCTTCTTCGTCTCTCTACACCCACCATAATCATTCATCCTTAATTCTCTAACTCACTCAATTCTAAACCAAATCCTTTGATTCCGAGCTCTAATCTTATTATTTTTGTGAGAGGAATTTACATGTGATGCCGGTTTCCATCAATTCTATCTCGATTTTTTCAGGATTCGTGTTGAGTGTGAAGAACCCTAAGAACCAAGTTTGGGGATATTCAATTTTAAGTGTTATTTCTTGTAATTAAAGCTTAGTACATCTTCTTTCATCGCTAAAAAAATATGTATTTCACTTATAGTTGAAGCTTAGTACATCTTATTTCATCGATAAAAAGTTAATTGATGAATTGGAACCCTAGAGATGTCATAAATATGTTAGGGTTTGAGTTTTGATGACAACAGTTTGTTGGCAGATTCGTTTTCGTTTATTTATTGGTATGTAACTTGATGTTAAACGATGATTATTGAACGATTGTTGATTCCAGCATATGTTAATATGAGTCTAGTTTCCAGAATGGTAATGTTTGGAATTTTTGGACGAGTTTTGAATAGTTTTTATAATTTTACAAAAATGTTGGTCAAAGCTGATTCGGGGAGTTATATTTTGGTATGTCTTTCTAACACCATAACTCCCTAATAACAAAACCAAACG